>NC_048583.1:1520149-1717275 GCF_013265735.2 Oncorhynchus mykiss | reverse complement strand
GTCTATATCCACAGGCAAACGAGTCCTATATCGAAAAGGGCTCGCAAGCCAAAGAACACATCCCAACCGTGAAGCACAGCATCATGTTGGGGGTGCTTTGCTGCAGGAGGGTCTGGTGCACCACTAGAACACCTGGGAAGGACACTGCAGGGCAAATCAGTTTGCAATTTGAAGTGGTACATATGTGCAACAACCTACTAAATTCATAGTGACAGGGCGGTGAGAGCGCCGAATCCTAACCACTAGACCACCAGGGAAGGGTACTAGAGTGAAAATCGGTTCCCAGTGTGAGCTGGTACATACAGTTGAAGTCGTAAGTTTCCATCCACTTAGGCTGGAGTCATTAAAACCTGTTTGTCAACCCCTCCACACATTTCTTGTTAACAAACTATAGTTTTGGCAGTCGGTTAGGACATCTACTTTGTGCATGACACAAGTAATTTTTCCAACAATTGTTTACAGACCGATTATTTCACTTATAATTCAGTGTATCACAAATCCAGTGGGTCAGAAGTTTACATACACTAAGTTGTCATGGCTTTAGAAGCTTCTGATAGGCTAATTGACATCCTTTGAGTCAATTGGAGGTGTACCTGTAGATGTATTTCAAGGCCTACCTTCAAACTCAGTGCCTCTTTGCTTGACTCCATGGGAAAACCAAAGGAAATCAGCCAAGACCTCAGAAAAAAAATGTAGACCTCCACAAATCTGGTTCATCCTTGGGAGCAATTTCCAAACGCCTGAAGGTACCTCGCTCATCTGTAGAAACAATAGTACGCAAGTATAAACACCATGGGACCACGCAGGCGTCATACCGCTCAGGAAGGAGACGCGTTCTGTCTCCTAGAGATGAACGTACTTTGGGTCGAAAAGTGCAAATCCATCCCAGAACTACAGCAAAGGACCTTGTGAAGATGCTGGAGGAAACAGGTACAAAATGGTCTATATCCACAGGCAAACGAGTCCTATATCGAAAAGGGCTCGCAAGCCAAAGAACACATCCCAACCGTGAAGCACAGCATCATGTTGGGGGTGCTTTGCTGCAGGAGGGTCTGGTGCACCACTAGAACACCTAGGAAGGACACTGCAGGGCAAATCAGTTTGCAATTTGAAGTGGTACATATGTGCAACAACCTACTAAATTCATAGTGACAGGATGCACAACTAAACAAGGAGCATAGACTATTTCCTTTACCGGGAATCGAACCCGGGCCGCGGCGGTGAGAGCGCCGAATCCTAACCACTAGACCACCAGGGAAGGGTACTAGAGTGCAAATCGGTTCCCAGTGTGAGCTGGTACATATGTGCGATAACCTTCCATATTCATAGTGACAGGTTGCACAAGTAAACATGTAGCAAAAGAGTAGTTCCCTGACCGGGAATCGAACCCGGGCCGCGGCGGTGAGAGCGCCGAATCCTAACCACTAGACCACCAGGGAAGGGTACTAGAGTGCAAATCGGTTCCCAGTGTGAGCTGGTACATATGTGCGATAACCTTTCATATTCATAGTGACAGGTTGCACAAGTAAACATGTTTCCAAAAGAGTAGTTCCCTGACCGGGAATCGAACCCGGGCCGCGGCGGTGAGAACACCGAATCCTAACCACTAGACCACCAGGGAAGGGTACTAGAGTGAAAATCGGTTCCCAGTGTGAGCTGGTACATACAGTTGAAGTCGTAAGTTTCCATCCACTTAGGCTGGAGTCATTAAAACCTGTTTGTCAACCCCTCCACACATTTCTTGTTAACAAACTATAGTTTTGGCAGTCGGTTAGGACATCTACTTTGTGCATGACACAAGTAATTTTTCCAACAATTGTTTACAGACCGATTATTTCACTTATAATTCAGTGTATCACAAATCCAGTGGGTCAGAAGTTTACATACACTAAGTTGGCTGTGCCTTTAAACAGTTTGGAAAATTCCCGAAAATGATGTCATGGCTTTAGAAGCTTCTGATAGGCTAATTGACATCCTTTGAGTCAATTGGAGGTGTACCTGTAGATGTATTTCAAGGCCTACCTTCAAACTCAGTGCCTCTTTGCTTGACTCCATGGGAAAACCAAAGGAAATCAGCCAAGACCTCAGAAAAAAAATGTAGACCTCCACAAATCTGGTTCATCCTTGGGAGCAATTTCCAAACGCCTGAAGGTACCTCGCTCATCTGTAGAAACAATAGTACGCAAGTATAAACACCATGGGACCACGCAGGCGTCATACCGCTCAGGAAGGAGACGCGTTCTCTCTCCTAGAGATGAACGTACTTTGGGTCGAAAAGTGCAAATCCATCCCAGAACTACAGCAAAGGACCTTGTGAAGATGCTGGAGGAAACAGGTACAAAATGGTCTATATCCACAGGCAAACGAGTCCTATATCGAAAAGGGCTCGCAAGCCAAAGAACACATCCCAACCGTGAAGCACAGCATCATGTTGGGGGTGCTTTGCTGCAGGAGGGTCTGGTGCACCACTAGAACACCTGGGAAGGACACTGCAGGGCAAATCAGTTTGCAATTTGAAGTGGTACATATGTGCAACAACCTACTAAATTCATAGTGACAGGGCGGTGAGAGCGCCGAATCCTAACCACTAGACCACCAGGGAAGGGTACTAGAGTGAAAATCGGTTCCCAGTGTGAGCTGGTACATACAGTTGAAGTCGTAAGTTTCCATCCACTTAGGCTGGAGTCATTAAAACCTGTTTGTCAACCCCTCCACACATTTCTTGTTAACAAACTATAGTTTTGGCAGTCGGTTAGGACATCTACTTTGTGCATGACACAAGTAATTTTTCCAACAATTGTTTACAGACCGATTATTTCACTTATAATTCAGTGTATCACAAATCCAGTGGGTCAGAAGTTTACATACACTAAGTTGGCTGTGCCTTTAAACAGTTTGGAAAATTCCCGAAAATGATGTCATGGCTTTAGAAGCTTCTGATAGGCTAATTGACATCCTTTGAGTCAATTGGAGGTGTACCTGTAGATGTATTTCAAGGCCTACCTTCAAACTCAGTGCCTCTTTGCTTGACTCCATGGGAAAACCAAAGGAAATCAGCCAAGACCTCAGAAAAAAAATGTAGACCTCCACAAATCTGGTTCATCCTTGGGAGCAATTTCCAAACGCCTGAAGGTACCTCGCTCATCTGTAGAAACAATAGTACGCAAGTATAAACACCATGGGACCACGCAGGCGTCATACCGCTCAGGAAGGAGACGCGTTCTGTCTCCTAGAGATGAACGTACTTTGGGTCGAAAAGTGCAAATCCATCCCAGAACTACAGCAAAGGACCTTGTGAAGATGCTGGAGGAAACAGGTACAAAATGGTCTATATCCACAGGCAAACGAGTCCTATATCGAAAAGGGCTCGCAAGCCAAAGAACACATCCCAACCGTGAAGCACAGCATCATGTTGGGGGTGCTTTGCTGCAGGAGGGTCTGGTGCACCACTAGAACACCTGGGAAGGACACTGCAGGGCAAATCAGTTTGCAATTTGAAGTGGTACATATGTGCAACAACCTACTAAATTCATAGTGACAGGATGCACAACTAAACAAGGAGCATAGACTATTTCCTTTACCGGGAATCGAACCCGGGCCGCGGCGGTGAGAGCGCCGAATCCTAACCACTAGACCACCAGGGAAGGGTACTAGAGTGCAAATCGGTTCCCAGTGTGAGCTGGTACATATGTGCGATAACCTTCCATATTCATAGTGACAGGTTGCACAAGTAAACATGTAGCAAAAGAGTAGTTCCCTGACCGGGAATCGAACCCGGGCGCGGCGGTGAGAGCGCCGAATCCTAACCACTAGACCACCAGGGAAGGGTACTAGAGTGCAAATCGGTTCCCAGTGTGAGCTGGTACATATGTGCGATAACCTTCCATATTCATAGTGACAGGTTGCACAAGTAAACATGTAGCAAAAGAGTAGTTCCCTGACCGGGAACCGAACCCGGGCCGCGGCGGTGAGAGCGCCGAATCCTAACCACTAGACCACCAGGGAAGGGTACTAGAGTGAAAATCGGTTCCCAGTGTGAGCTGGTACATACAGTTGAAGTCGTAAGTTTCCATCCACTTAGGCTGGAGTCATTAAAACCTGTTTGTCAACCCCTCCACACATTTCTTGTTAACAAACTATAGTTTTGGCAGTCGGTTAGGACATCTACTTTGTGCATGACACAAGTAATTTTTCCAACAATTGTTTACAGACCGATTATTTCACTTATAATTCAGTGTATCACAAATCCAGTGGGTCAGAAGTTTACATCCACTAAGTTGGCTGTGCCTTTAAACAGTTTGGAAAATTCCCGAAAATGATGTCATGGCTTTAGAAGCTTCTGATAGGCTAATTGACATCCTTTGAGTCAATTGGAGGTGTACCTGTAGATGTATTTCAAGGCCTACCTTCAAACTCAGTGCCTCTTTGCTTGACTCCATGGGAAAACCAAAGGAAATCAGCCAAGACCTCAGAAAAAAAATGTAGACCTCCACAAATCTGGTTCATCCTTGGGAGCAATTTCCAAACGCCTGAAGGTACCTCGCTCATCTGTAGAAACAATAGTACGCAAGTATAAACACCATGGGACCACGCAGGCGTCATACCGCTCAGGAAGGAGACGCGTTCTGTCTCCTAGAGATGAACGTACTTTGGGTCGAAAAGTGCAAATCCATCCCAGAACTACAGCAAAGGACCTTGTGAAGATGCTGGAGGAAACAGGTACAAAATGGTCTATATCCACAGGCAAACGAGTCCTATATCGAAAAGGGCTCGCAAGCCAAAGAACACATCCCAACCGTGAAGCACAGCATCATGTTGGGGGTGCTTTGCTGCAGGAGGGTCTGGTGCACCACTAGAACACCTGGGAAGGACACTGCAGGGCAAATCAGTTTGCAATTTGAAGTGGTACATATGTGCAACAACCTACTAAATTCATAGTGACAGGTTGCACAAGTAAACAAGGAGCATAGACTATTTCCCTGACCGGGAATCGAACCCGGGCCACGGCGGTGAGAGCGCCGAATCCTAACCACTAGACCACCAGGGAAGGGTACTAGAGTGCAAATCGGTTCCCAGTGTGAGCTGGTACATATGTGCGATAACCTTCCATATTCATAGTGACAGGTTGCACAAGTAAACATGTAGCAAAAGAGTAGTTCCCTGACCCGGAATCGAACCCGGGCCACGGCGGTGAGAGCGCCGAATCCTAACCACTAGACCACCAGGGAAGGGTACTAGAGTGAAAATCGGTTCCCAGTGTGAGCTGGTACATACAGTTGAAGTCGTAAGTTTCCATCCACTTAGGCTGGAGTCATTAAAACCTGTTTGTCAACCCCTCCACACATTTCTTGTTAACAAACTATAGTTTTGGCAGTCGGTTAGGACATCTACTTTGTGCATGACACAAGTAATTTTTCCAACAATTGTTTACAGACCGATTATTTCACTTATAATTCAGTGTATCACAAATCCAGTGGGTCAGAAGTTTACATACACTAAGTTGGCTGTGCCTTTAAACAGTTTGGAAAATTCCCGAAAATGATGTCATGGCTTTAGAAGCTTCTGATAGGCTAATTGACATCCTTTGAGTCAATTGGAGGTGTACCTGTAGATGTATTTCAAGGCCTACCTTCAAACTCAGTGCCTCTTTGCTTGACTCCATGGGAAAACCAAAGGAAATCAGCCAAGACCTCAGAAAAAAAATGTAGACCTCCACAAATCTGGTTCATCCTTGGGAGCAATTTCCAAACGCCTGAAGGTACCTCGCTCATCTGTAGAAACAAAGAACACATCCCAACCGTGAAGCACAGCATCATGTTGGGGGTGCTTTGCTGCAGGAGGGTCTGGTGCACCACTAGAACACCTGGGAAGGACACTGCAGGGCAAATCAGTTTGCAATTTGAAGTGGTACATATGTGCAACAACCTACTAAATTCATAGTGACAGGTTGCACAAGTAAACAAGGAGCATAGACTATTTCCCTGACCGGGAATCGAACCCGGGCCACGGCGGTGAGAGCGCCGAATCCTAACCACTAGACCACCAGGGAAGGGTACTAGAGTGCAAATCGGTTCCCAGTGTGAGCTGGTACATATGTGCGATAACCTTCCATATTCATAGTGACAGGTTGCACAAGTAAACATGTAGCAAAAGAGTAGTTCCCTGACCCGGAATCGAACCCGGGCCACGGCGGTGAGAGCGCCGAATCCTAACCACTAGACCACCAGGGAAGGGTACTAGAGTGAAAATCGGTTCCCAGTGTGAGCTGGTACATACAGTTGAAGTCGTAAGTTTCCATCCACTTAGGCTGGAGTCATTAAAACCTGTTTGTCAACCCCTCCACACATTTCTTGTTAACAAACTATAGTTTTGGCAGTCGGTTAGGACACCTACTTTGTGCATGACACAAGTAATTTTTCCAACAATTGTTTACAGACCGATTATTTCACTTATAATTCAGTGTATCACAAATCCAGTGGGTCAGAAGTTTACATACACTAAGTTGGCTGTGCCTTTAAACAGTTTGGAAAATTCCCGAAAATGATGTCATGGCTTTAGAAGCTTCTGATAGGCTAATTGACATCCTTTTAGTCAATTGGAGGTGTACCTGTAGATGTATTTCAAGGCCTACCTTCAAACTCAGTGCCTCTTTGCTTGACTCCATGGGAAAACCAAAGGAAATCAGCCAAGACCTCAGAAAAAAAATGTAGACCTCCACAAATCTGGTTCATCCTTGGGAGCAATTTCCAAACGCCTGAAGGTACCTCGCTCATCTGTAGAAACAAAGAACACATCCCAACCGTGAAGCACAGCATCATGTTGGGGGTGCTTTGCTGCAGGAGGGTCTGGTGCACCACTAGAACACCTGGGAAGGACACTGCAGGGCAAATCAGTTTGCAATTTGAAGTGGTACATATGTGCAACAACCTACTAAATTCATAGTGACAGGTTGCACAAGTAAACAAGGAGCATAGACTATTTCCCTGACCGGGAATCGAACCCGGGCCGTGGCGGTGAGAGCGCCGAATCCTAACCACTAGACCACCAGGGAAGGGTACTAGAGTGCAAATCGGTTCCCAGTGTGAGCTGGTACATATGTGCGATAACCTTCCATATTCATAGTGACAGGTTGCACAAGTAAACATGTAGCAAAAGAGTAGTTCCCTGACCCGGAATCGAACCCGGGCCACGGCGGTGAGAGCGCCGAATCCTAACCACTAGACCACCAGGGAAGGGTACTAGAGTGAAAATCGGTTCCCAGTGTGAGCTGGTACATACAGTTGAAGTCGTAAGTTTCCATCCACTTAGGCTGGAGTCATTAAAACCTGTTTGTCAACCCCTCCACACATTTCTTGTTAACAAACTATAGTTTTGGCAGTCGGTTAGGACATCTACTTTGTGCATGACACAAGTAATTTTTCCAACAATTGTTTACAGACCGATTATTTCACTTATAATTCAGTGTATCACAAATCCAGTGGGTCAGAAGTTTACATACACTAAGTTGGCTGTGCCTTTAAACAGTTTGGAAAATTCCCGAAAATGATGTCATGGCTTTAGAAGCTTCTGATAGGCTAATTGACATCCTTTGAGTCAATTGGAGGTGTACCTGTAGATGTATTTCAAGGCCTACCTTCAAACTCAGTGCCTCTTTGCTTGACTCCATGGGAAAACCAAAGGAAATCAGCCAAGACCTCAGAAAAAAAATGTAGACCTCCACAAATCTGGTTCATCCTTGGGAGCAATTTCCAAACGCCTGAAGGTACCTCGCTCATCTGTAGAAACAATAGTACGCAAGTATAAACACCATGGGACCACGCAGGCGTCATACCGCTCAGGAAGGAGACGCGTTCTGTCTCCTAGAGATGAACGTACTTTGGGTCGAAAAGTGCAAATCCATCCCAGAACTACAGCAAAGGACCTTGTGAAGATGCTGGAGGAAACAGGTACAAAATGGTCTATATCCACAGGCAAACGAGTCCTATATCGAAAAGGGCTCGCAAGCCAAAGAACACATCCCAACCGTGAAGCACAGCATCATGTTGGGGGTGCTTTGCTGCAGGAGGGTCTGGTGCACCACTAGAACACCTGGGAAGGACACTGCAGGGCAAATCAGTTTGCAATTTGAAGTGGTACATATGTGCAACAACCTACTAAATTCATAGTGACAGGATGCACAACTAAACAAGGAGCATAGACTACCGGGAATCGAACCCGGGCCGCGGGTGCAAATCGGTTCCCAGTGTGAGCTGGTACATATGTGCGATAACCTTCCATATTCATAGTGACAGGTTGCACAAGTAAACATGTAGCAAAAGAGTAGTTCCCTGACCAGGAATCGAACCCGGGCCGCGGCGGTGAGAGCGCCGAATCCTAAAAAAATGTAGACCTCCACAAATCTGGTTCATCCTTGGGAGCAATTTCCAAACGCCTGAAGGTACCTCGCTCATCTGTAGAAACAATAGTACGCAAGTATAAACACCATGGGACCACGCAGGCGTCATACCGCTCAGGAAGGAGACGCGTTCTGTCTCCTAGAGATGAACGTACTTTGGGTCGAAAAGTGCAAATCCATCCCAGAACTACAGCAAAGGACCTTGTGAAGATGCTGGAGGAAACAGGTACAAAATGGTCTATATCCACAGGCAAACGAGTCCTATATCGAAAAGGGCTCGCAAGCCAAAGAACACATCCCAACCGTGAAGCACAGCATCATGTTGGGGGTGCTTTGCTGCAGGAGGGTCTGGTGCACCACTAGAACACCTGGGAAGGACACTGCAGGGCAAATCAGTTTGCAATTTGAAGTGGTACATATGTGCAACAACCTACTAAATTCATAGTGACAGGATGCACAACTAAACAAGGAGCATAGACTACCGGGAATCGAACCCGGGCCGCGGGTGCAAATCGGTTCCCAGTGTGAGCTGGTACATATGTGCGATAACCTTCCATATTCATAGTGACAGGTTGCACAAGTAAACATGTAGCAAAAGAGTAGTTCCCTGACCAGGAATCGAACCCGGGCCGCGGCGGTGAGAGCGCCGAATCCTAACCACTAGACCACCAGGGAAGGGTACTAGAGTGCAAATCGGTTCCCAGTGTGAGCTGGTACATATGTGCGATAACCTTCCATATTCATAGTGACAGGTTGCACAAGTAAACATGTAGCAAAAGAGTAGTTCCCTGACCGGGAATCGAACCCGGGCCGCGGCGGTGAGAGCGCCGAATCCTAACCACTAGACCACCAGGGAAGGGTACTAGAGTGAAAATCGGTTCCCAGTGTGAGCTGGTACATACAGTTGAAGTCGTAAGTTTCCATCCACTTAGGCTGGAGTCATTAAAACCTGTTTGTCAACCCCTCCACACATTTCTTGTTAACAAACTATAGTTTTGGCAGTCGGTTAGGACATCTACTTTGTGCATGACACAAGTAATTTTTCCAACAATTGTTTACAGACCGATTATTTCACTTATAATTCAGTGTATCACAAATCCAGTGGGTCAGAAGTTTACATACACTAAGTTGGCTGTGCCTTTAAACAGTTTGGAAAATTCCCGAAAATGATGTCATGGCTTTAGAAGCTTCTGATAGGCTAATTGACATCCTTTGAGTCAATTGGAGGTGTACCTGTAGATGTATTTCAAGGCCTACCTTCAACCTCAGTGCCTCTTTGCTTGACTCCATGGGAAAACCAAAGGAAATCAGCCAAGACCTCAGAAAAAAAATGTAGACCTCCACAAATCTGGTTCATCCTTGGGAGCAATTTCCAAACGCCTGAAGGTACCTCGCTCATCTGTAGAAACAATAGTACGCAAGTATAAACACCATGGGACCACGCAGGCGTCATACCGCTCAGGAAGGAGACGCGTTCTGTCTCCTAGAGATGAACGTACTTTGGGTCGAAAAGTGCAAATCCATCCCAGAACTACAGCAAAGGACCTTGTGAAGATGCTGGAGGAAACAGGTACAAA
Source organism: Oncorhynchus mykiss (assembly GCF_013265735.2). NCBI lineage: Eukaryota > Metazoa > Chordata > Actinopteri > Salmoniformes > Salmonidae > Oncorhynchus > Oncorhynchus mykiss. Next base: position 1,707,303 of record NC_048583.1, on the reverse strand, counting down.
ATGGTCTATATCCACAGGCAAACGAGTCCTATATCGAAAAGGGCTCGCAAGCCAAAGAACACATCCCAACCGTGAAGCACAGCATCATGTTGGGGGTGCTTTGCTGCAGGAGGGTCTGGTGCACCACTAGAACACCTGGGAAGGACACTGCAGGGCAAATCAGTTTGCAATTTGAAGTGGTACATATGTGCAACAACCTACTAAATTCATAGTGACAGGATGCACAACTAAACAAGGAGCATAGACTACCGGGAATCGAACCCGGGCCGCGGGTGCAAATCGGTTCCCATTGTGAGCTGGTACATATGTGCGATAACCTTCCATATTCATAGTGACAGGTTGCACAAGTAAACATGTAGCAAAAGAGTAGTTCCCTGACCGGGAATCGAACCCGGGCCGCGGCGGTGAGAGCGCCGAATCCTAACCACTAGACCACCAGGGAAGGGTACTAGAGTGCAAATCGGGTTCCCAGTGTGAGCTGGTACATATGTGCGATAACCTTCCATATTCATAGTGGCAGGTTGCACAAGTAAACATGTAGCAAAAGAGTAGTTCCCTGACCGGGAATCGAACCCAGGCCGCGGCGGTGAGAGCGCCGAATCCTAACCACTAGACCACCAGGGAAGGGTACTAGAGTGCAAATCGGTTCCCAGTGTGAGCTGGTACATATGTGCGATAACCTTCCATATTCATAGTGACAGGTTGCACAAGTAAACATGTAGCAAAAGAGTAGTTCCCTGACCGGGAATCGAACCCGGGCCGCGGCGGTGAGAGCGCCGAATCCTAACCACTAGACCACCAGGGAAGGGTACTAGAGTGAAAATCGGTTCCCAGTGTGAGCTGGTACATACAGTTGAAGTCGTAAGTTTCCATCCACTTAGGCTGGAGTCATTAAAACCTGTTTGTCAACCCCTCCACACATTTCTTGTTAACAAACTATAGTTTTGGCAGTCGGTTAGGACATCTACTTTGTGCATGACACAAGTAATTTTTCCAACAATTGTTTACAGACCGATTATTTCACTTATAATTCAGTGTATCACAAATCCAGTGGGTCAGAAGTTTACATACACTAAGTTGGCTGTGCCTTTAAACAGTTTGGAAAATTCCCGAAAATGATGTCATGGCTTTAGAAGCTTCTGATAGGCTAATTGACATCCTTTGAGTCAATTGGAGGTGTACCTGTAGATGTATTTCAAGGCCTACCTTCAACCTCAGTGCCTCTTTGCTTGACTCCATGGGAAAACCAAAGGAAATCAGCCAAGACCTCAGAAAAAAAATGTAGACCTCCACAAATCTGGTTCATCCTTGGGAGCAATTTCCAAACGCCTGAAGGTACCTCGCTCATCTGTAGAAACAATAGTACGCAAGTATAAACACCATGGGACCACGCAGGCGTCATACCGCTCAGGAAGGAGACGCGTTCTGTCTCCTAGAGATGAACGTACTTTGGGTCGAAAAGTGCAAATCCATCCCAGAACTACAGCAAAGGACCTTGTGAAGATGCTGGAGGAAACAGGTACAAAATGGTCTATATCCACAGGCAAACGAGTCCTATATCGAAAAGGGCTCGCAAGCCAAACCGTGAAGCACAGCATCATGTTGGGGGTGCTTTGCTGCAGGAGGGTCTGGTGCACCACTAGAACACCTGGGAAGGACACTGCATGGCAAATCAGTTTGCAATTTGAAGTGGTACATATGTGCAACAACCTACTAAATTCATAGTGACAGGATGCACAACTAAACAAGGAGCATAGACTATTTCCTTTACCGGGAATCGAACCCGGGCCGCGGCGGTGAGAGCGCCGAATCCTAACCACTAGACCACCAGGGAAGGGTATTAGAGTGCAAATCGGGTTCCCAGTGTGAGCTGGTACATATGTGCGATAACCTTCCATATTCATAGTGGCAGGTTGCACAAGTAAACATGTAGCAAAAGAGTAGTTCCCTGACCGGGAATCGAACCCCGGCCGCGGCGGTGAGAGCGCCGAATCCTAACCACTAGACCACCAGGGAAGGGTACTAGAGTGGAAATCGGTTCCCAGTGTGAGCTGGTACATACAGTTGAAGTCGTAAGTTTCCATCCACTTAGGCTGGAGTCATTAAAACCTGTTTGTCAACCCCTCCACACATTTCTTGTTAACAAACTATAGTTTTGGCAGTCGGTTAGGACATCTACTTTGTGCATGACACAAGTAATTTTTCCAACAATTGTTTACAGACCGATTATTTCACTTATAATTCAGTGTTGGCTGTGCCTTTAAACAGTTTGGAAAATTCCCGAAAATGATGTCATGGCTTTAGAAGCTTCTGATAGGCTAATTGACATCCTTTGAGTCAATTGGAGGTGTACCTGTAGATGTATTTCAAGGCCTACCTTCAAACTCAGTGCCTCTTTGCTTGACTCCATGGGAAAACCAAAGGAAATCAGCCAAGACCTCAGAAAAAAAATGTAGACCTCCACAAATCTGGTTCATCCTTGGGAGCAATTTCCAAACGCCTGAAGGTACCTCGCTCATCTGTAGAAACAATAGTACGCAAGTATAAACACCATGGGACCACGCAGGCGTCATACCGCTCAGGAAGGAGACGCGTTCTGTCTCCTAGAGATGAACGTACTTTGGGTCGAAAAGTGCAAATCCATCCCAGAACTACAGCAAAGGACCTTGTGAAGATGCTGGAGGAAACAGGTACAAAATGGTCTATATCCACAGGCAAACGAGTCCTATATCGAAAAGGGCTCGCAAGCCAAAGAACACATCCCAACCGTGAAGCACAGCATCATGTTGGGGGTGCTTTGCTGCAGGAGGGTCTGGTGCACCACTAGAACACCTGGGAAGGACACTGCAGGGCAAATCAGTTTGCAATTTGAAGTGGTACATATGTGCAACAACCTACTAAATTCATAGTGACAGGATGCACAACTAAACAAGGAGCATAGACTACCGGGAATCGAACCCGGGCCGCGGGTGCAAATCGGTTCCCATTGTGAGCTGGTACATATGTGCGATAACCTTCCATATTCATAGTGACAGGTTGCACAAGTAAACATGTAGCAAAAGAGTAGTTCCCTGACCGGGAATCGAACCCGGGCCGCGGCGGTGAGAGCGCCGAATCCTAACCACTAGACCACCAGGGAAGGGTACTAGAGTGCAAATCGGGTTCCCAGTGTGAGCTGGTACATATGTGCGATAACCTTCCATATTCATAGTGGCAGGTTGCACAAGTAAACATGTAGCAAAAGAGTAGTTCCCTGACCGGGAATCGAACCCGGGCCGCGGCGGTGAGAGCGCCGAATCCTAACCACTAGACCACCAGGGAAGGGTACTAGAGTGCAAATCGGTTCCCAGTGTGAGCTGGTACATATGTGCGATAACCTTCCATATTCATAGTGACAGGTTGCACAAGTAAACATGTAGCAAAAGAGTAGTTCCCTGACCGGGAATCGAACCCGGGCCGCGGCGGTGAGAGCGCCGAATCCTAACCACTAGACCACCAGGGAAGGGTACTAGAGTGAAAATCGGTTCCCAGTGTGAGCTGGTACATAGAGTTGAAGTCGTAAGTTTCCATCCACTTAGGCTGGAGTCATTAAAACCTGTTTGTCAACCCCTCCACACATTTCTTGTTAACAAACTATAGTTTTGGCAGTCGGTTAGGACATCTACTTTGTGCATGACACAAGTAATTTTTCCAACAATTGTTTACAGACCGATTATTTCACTTATAATTCAGTGTATCACAAATCCAGTGGGTCAGAAGTTTACATACACTAAGTTGGCTGTGCCTTTAAACAGTTTGGAAAATTCCCGAAAATGATGTCATGGCTTTAGAAGCTTCTGATAGGCTAATTGACATCCTTTGAGTCAATTGGAGGTGTACCTGTAGATGTATTTCAAGGCCTACCTTCAACCTCAGTGCCTCTTTGCTTGACTCCATGGGAAAACCAAAGGAAATCAGCCAAGACCTCAGAAAAAAAATGTAGACCTCCACAAATCTGGTTCATCCTTGGGAGCAATTTCCAAACGCCTGAAGGTACCTCGCTCATCTGTAGAAACAATAGTACGCAAGTATAAACACCATGGGACCACGCAGGCGTCATACCGCTCAGGAAGGAGACGCGTTCTGTCTCCTAGAGATGAACGTACTTTGGGTCGAAAAGTGCAAATCCATCCCAGAACTACAGCAAAGGACCTTGTGAAGATGCTGGAGGAAACAGGTACAAAATGGTCTATATCCACAGGCAAACGAGTCCTATATCGAAAAGGGCTCGCAAGCCAAACCGTGAAGCACAGCATCATGTTGGGGGTGCTTTGCTGCAGGAGGGTCTGGTGCACCACTAGAACACCTGGGAAGGACACTGCAGGGCAAATCAGTTTGCAATTTGAAGTGGTACATATGTGCAACAACCTACTAAATTCATAGTGACAGGATGCACAACTAAACAAGGAGCATAGACTACCGGGAATCGAACCCGGGCCGTGGGTGCAAATCGGTTCCCAGTGTGAGCTGGTACATATGTGCGATAACCTTCCATATTCATAGTGACAGGTTGCACAAGTAAACATGTAGCAAAAGAGTAGTTCCCTGACCGGGAATCGAACCCGGGCCGCGGCGGTAAGAGCGCCGAATCCTAACCACTAGACCACCAGGGAAGGGTACTAGAGTGCAAATCGGTTCCCAGTGTGAGCTGGTACATATGTGCGATAACCTTCCATATTCATAGTGACAGGTTGCACAAGTAAACATGTAGCAAAAGAGTAGTTCCCTGACCGGGAATCGAACCCGGGCCGCGGCGGTGAGAGCGCCGAATCCTAACCACTAGACCACCAGGGAAGGGTACTAGAGTGAAAATCGGTTCCCAGTGTGAGCTGGTACATACAGTTGAAGTCGTAAGTTTCCATCCACTTAGGCTGGAGTCATTAAAACCTGTTTGTCAACCCCTCCACACATTTCTTGTTAACAAACTATAGTTTTGGCAGTCGGTTAGGACATCTACTTTGTGCATGACACAAGTAATTTTTCCAACAATTGTTTACAGACCGATTATTTCACTTATAATTCAGTGTATCACAAATCCAGTGGGTCAGAAGTTTACATACACTAAGTTGGCTGTGCCTTTAAACAGTTTGGAAAATTCCCGAAAATGATGTCATGGCTTTAGAAGCTTCTGATAGGCTAATTGACATCCTTTGAGTCAATTGGAGGTGTACCTGTAGATGTATTTCAAGGCCTACCTTCAAACTCAGTGCCTCTTTGCTTGACTCCATGGGAAAACCAAAGGAAATCAGCCAAGACCTCAGAAAAAAAATGTAGACCTCCACAAATCTGGTTCATCCTTGGGAGCAATTTCCAAACGCCTGAAGGTACCTCGCTCATCTGTAGAAACAATAGTACGCAAGTATAAACACCATGGGACCACGCAGGCGTCATACCGCTCAGGAAGGAGACGCGTTCTGTCTCCTAGAGATGAACGTACTTTGGGTCGAAAAGTGCAAATCCATCCCAGAACTACAGCAAAGGACCTTGTGAAGATGCTGGAGGAAACAGGTACAAAATGGTCTATATCCACAGGCAAACGAGTCCTATATCGAAAAGGGCTCGCAAGCCAAAGAACACATCCCAACCGTGAAGCACAGCATCATGTTGGGGGTGCTTTGCTGCAGGAGGGTCTGGTGCACCACTAGAACACCTGGGAAGGACACTGCAGGGCAAATCAGTTTGCAATTTGAAGTGGTACATATGTGCAACAACCTACTAAATTCATAGTGACAGGATGCACAACTAAACAAGGAGCATAGACTATTTCCTTTACCGGGAATCGAACCCAGGCCGCGGCGGTGAGAGCACCGAATCCTAACCACTAGACCACCAGGGAAGGGTACTAGAGTGCAAATCGGTTCCCAGTGTGAGCTGGTACATATGTGCGATAACCTTCCATATTCATAGTGACAGGTTGCACAAGTAAACATGTAGCAAAAGAGTAGTTCCCTGACCGGGAATCGAACCCGGGCCGCGGCGGTGAGAGCGCCGAATCCTAACCACTAGACCACCAGGGAAGGGTACTAGAGTGCAAATCGGTTCCCAGTGTGAGCTGGTACATATGTGCGATAACCTTCCATATTCATAGTGACAGGTTGCACAAGTAAACATGTAGCAAAAGAGTACCCTTCCCTGGTGGTACCTGTAGATGTATTTCAAGGCCTACCTTCAAACTCAGTGCCTCTTTGCTTGACTCCATGGGAAAACCAAAGGAAATCAGCCAAGACCTCAGAAAAAAATGTAGACCTCCACAAATCTGGTTCATCCTTGGGAGCAATTTCCAAACGCCTGAAGGTACCTCGCTCATCTGTAGAAACAATAGTACGCAAGTATAAACACCATGGGACCACGCAGGCGTCATACCGCTCAGGAAGGAGACGCGTTCTGTCTCCTAGAGATGAACGTACTTTGGGTCGAAAAGTGCAAATCCATCCCAGAACTACAGCAAAGGACCTTGTGAAGATGCTGGAGGAAACAGGTACAAAATGGTCTATATCCACAGGCAAACGAGTCCTATATCGAAAAGGGCTCGCAAGCCAAACCGTGAAGCACAGCATCATGTTGGGGGTGCTTTGCTGCAGGAGGGTCTGGTGCACCACTAGAACACCTGGGAAGGACACTGCAGGGCAAATCAGTTTGCAATTTGAAGTGGTACATATGTGCAACAACCTACTAAATTCATAGTGACAGGATGCACAACTAAACAAGGAGCATAGACTATTTCCTTTACCGGGAATCGAACCCGGGCCGCGGCGGTGAGAGCGCCGAATCCTAACCACTAGACCACCAGGGAAGGGTATTAGAGTGCAAATCGGGTTCCCAGTGTGAGCTGGTACATATGTGCGATAACCTTCCATATTCATAGTGGCAGGTTGCACAAGTAAACATGTAGCAAAAGAGTAGTTCCCTGACCGGGAATCGAACCCCGGCCGCGGCGGTGAGAGCGCCGAATCCTAACCACTAGACCACCAGGGAAGGGTACTAGAGTGGAAATCGGTTCCCAGTGTGAGCTGGTACATACAGTTGAAGTCGTAAGTTTCCATCCACTTAGGCTGGAGTCATTAAAACCTGTTTGTCAACCCCTCCACACATTTCTTGTTAACAAACTATAGTTTTGGCAGTCGGTTAGGACATCTACTTTGTGCATGACACAAGTAATTTTTCCAACAATTGTTTACAGACCGATTATTTCACTTATAATTCAGTGTATCACAAATCCAGTGGGTCAGAAGTTTACATACACTAAGTTGGCTGTGCCTTTAAACAGTTTGGAAAATTCCCGAAAATGATGTCATGGCTTTAGAAGCTTCTGATAGGCTAATTGACATCCTTTGAGTCAATTGGAGGTGTACCTGTAGATGTATTTCAAGGCCTACCTTCAAACTCAGTGCCTCTTTGCTTGACTCCATGGGAAAACCAAAGGAAATCAGCCAAGACCTCAGAAAAAAAATGTAGACCTCCACAAATCTGGTTCATCCTTGGGAGCAATTTCCAAACGCCTGAAGGTACCTCGCTCATCTGTAGAAACAATAGTACGCAAGTATAAACACCATGGGACCACGCAGGCGTCATACCGCTCAGGAAGGAGACGCGTTCTGTCTCCTAGAGATGAACGTACTTTGGGTCGAAAAGTGCAAATCCATCCCAGAACTACAGCAAAGGACCTTGTGAAGATGCTGGAGGAAACAGGTACAAAATGGTCTATATCCACAGGCAAACGAGTCCTATATCGAAAAGGGCTCGCAAGCCAAAGAACACATCCCAACCGTGAAGCACAGCATCATGTTGGGGGTGCTTTGCTGCAGGAGGGTCTGGTGCACCACTAGAACACCTGGGAAGGACACTGCAGGGCAAATCAGTTTGCAATTTGAAGTGGTACATATGTGCAACAACCTACTAAATTCATAGTGACAGGATGCACAACTAAACAAGGAGCATAGACTACCGGGAATCGAACCCGGGCCGCGGCGGTGAGAGCGCCGAATCCTAACCACTAGACCACCAGGGAAGGGTACTAGAGTGCAAATCGGTTCCCAGTGTGAGCTGGTACATATGTGCGATAACCTTCCATATTCATAGTGACAGGTTGCACAAGTAAACATGTAGCAAAAGAGTAGTTCCCTGACCGGGAATCGAACCCGGGCCGCGGCGGTGAGAGCGCCGAATCCTAACCACTAGACCACCAGGGAAGGGTACTAGAGTGCAAATCGGTTCCCAGTGTGAGCTGGTACATATGTGCGATAACCTTCCATATTCATAGTGACAGGTTGCACAAGTAAACATGTAGCAAAAGAGTAGTTCCCTGACCGGGAATCGAACCCGGGCCGCGGCGGTGAGAGCGCCAAATCCTAACCACTAGACCACCAGGGAAGGGTACTAGAGTGAAAATCGGTTCCCAGTGTGAGCTGGTACATACAGTTGAAGTCGTAAGTTTCCATCCACTTAGGCTGGAGTCATTAAAACCTGTTTGTCAACCCCTCCACACATTTCTTGTTAACAAACTATAGTTTTGGCAGTCGGTTAGGACATCTACTTTGTGCATGACACAAGTAATTTTTCCAACAATTGTTTACAGACCGATTATTTCACTTATAATTCAGTGTATCACAAATCCAGTGGGTCAGAAGTTTACATACACTAAGTTGGCTGTGCCTTTAAACAGTTTGGAAAATTCCCGAAAATGATGTCATGGCTTTAGAAGCTTCTGATAGGCTAATTGACATCCTTTGAGTCAATTGGAGGTGTACCTGTAGATGTATTTCAAGGCCTACCTTCAACCTCAGTGCCTCTTTGCTTGACTCCATGGGAAAACCAAAGGAAATCAGCCAAGACCTCAGAAAAAAAATGTAGACCTCCACAAATCTGGTTCATCCTTGGGAGCAATTTCCAAACGCCTGAAGGTACCTCGCTCATCTGTAGAAACAATAGTACGCAAGTATAAACACCATGGGACCACGCAGGCGTCATACCGCTCAGGAAGGAGACGCGTTCTGTCTCCTAGAGATGAACGTACTTTGGGTCGAAAAGTGCAAATCCATCCCAGAACTACAGCAAAGGACCTTGTGAAGATGCTGGAGGAAACAGGTACAAAATGGTCTATATCCACAGGCAAACGAGTCCTATATCGAAAAGGGCTCGCAAGCCAAACCGTGAAGCACAGCATCATGTTGGGGGTGCTTTGCTGCAGGAGGGTCTGGTGCACCACTAGAACACCTGGGAAGGACACTGCAGGGCAAATCAGTTTGCAATTTGAAGTGGTACATATGTGCAACAACCTACTAAATTCATAGTGACAGGATGCACAACTAAACAAGGAGCATAGACTATTTCCTTTACCGGGAATCGAACCCGGGCCGCGGCGGTGAGAGGGCCGAATCCTAACCACTAGACCACCAGGGAAGGGTACTAGAGTGCAAATCGGTTCCCAGTGTGAGCTGGTACATATGTGCGATAACCTTCCATATTCATAGTGACAGGTTGCACAAGTAAACATGTAGCAAAAGAGTAGTTCCCTGACCGGGAATCGAACCCGGGCCGCGGCGGTGAGAGCGCCGAATCCTAACCACTAGACCACCAGGGAAGGGTACTAGAGTGAAAATCGGTTCCCAGTGTGAGCTGGTACATACAGTTGAAGTCGTAAGTTTCCATCCACTTAGGCTGGAGTCATTAAAACCTGTTTGTCAACCCCTCCACACATTTCTTGTTAACAAACTATAGTTTTGGCAGTCGGTTAGGACATCTACTTTGTGCATGACACAAGTAATTTTTCCAACAATTGTTTACAGACCGATTATTTCACTTATAATTCAGTGTATCACAAATCCAGTGGGTCAGAAGTTTACATACACTAAGTTGGCTGTGCCTTTAAACAGTTTGGAAAATTCCCGAAAATGATGTCATGGCTTTAGAAGCTTCTGATAGGCTAATTGACATCCTTTGAGTCAATTGGAGGTGTACCTGTAGATGTATTTCAAGGCCTACCTTCAAACTCAGTGCCTCTTTGCTTGACTCCATGGGAAAACCAAAGGAAATCAGCCAAGACCTCAGAAAAAAAATGTAGACCTCCACAAATCTGGTTCATCCTTGGGAGCAATTTCCAAACGCCTGAAGGTACCTCGCTCATCTGTAGAAACAATAGTACGCAAGTATAAACACCATGGGACCACGCAGGCGTCATACCGCTCAGGAAGGAGACGCGTTCTGTCTCCTAGAGATGAACGTACTTTGGGTCGAAAAGTGCAAATCCATCCCAGAACTACAGCAAAGGACCTTGTGAAGATGCTGGAGGAAACAGGTACAAAATGGTCTATATCCACAGGCAAACGAGTCCTATATCGAAAAGGGCAAGCCAAAGAACACATCCCAACCGTGAAGCACAGCATCATGTTGGGGGTGCTTTGCTGCAGGAGGGTCTGGTGCACCACTAGAACACCTGGGAAGGACACTGCAGGGCAAATCAGTTTGCAATTTGAAGTGGTACATATGTGCAACAACCTACTAAATTCATAGTGACAGGATGCACAACTAAACAAGGAGCATAGACTATTTCCTTTACCGGGAATCGAACCCGGGCCGCGGCGGTGAGAGCGCCGAATCCTAACCACTAGACCACCAGGGAAGGGTACTAGAGTGCAAATAGGTTCCCAGTGTGAGCTGGTACATATGTGCGATAACCTTCCATATTCATAGTGACAGGTTGCACAAGTAAACATGTAGCAAAAGAGTAGTTCCCTGACCGGGAATCGAACCCGGGCCACGGCGGTGAGAGCGCCGAATCCTAACCACTAGACCACCAGGGAAGGGTACTAGAGTGAAAATCGGTTCCCAGTGTGAGCTGGTACATACAGTTGAAGTCGTAAGTTTCCATCCACTTAGGCTGGAGTCATTAAAACCTGTTTGTCAACCCCTCCACACATTTCTTGTTAACAAACTATAGTTTTGGCAGTCGGTTAGGACATCTACTTTGTGCATGACACAAGTAATTTTTCCAACAATTGTTTACAGACCGATTATTTCACTTATAATTCAGTGTATCACAAATCCAGTGGGTCAGAAGTTTACATACACTAAGTTGGCTGTGCCTTTAAACAGTTTGGAAAATTCCCGAAAATGATGTCATGGCTTTAGAAGCTTCTGATAGGCTAATTGACATCCTTTGAGTCAATTGGAGGTGTACCTGTAGATGTATTTCAAGGCCTACCTTCAAACTCAGTGCCTCTTTGCTTGACTCCATGGGAAAACCAAAGGAAATCAGCCAAGACCTCAGAAAAAAAATGTAGACCTCCACAAATCTGGTTCATCCTTGGGAGCAATTTCCAAACGCCTGAAGGTACCTCGCTCATCTGTAGAAACAATAGTACGCAAGTATAAACACCATGGGACCACGCAGGCGTCATACCGCTCAGGAAGGAGACGCGTTCTGTCTCCTAGAGATGAACGTACTTTGGGTCGAAAAGTGCAAATCCATCCCAGAACTACAGCAAAGGACCTTGTGAAGATGCTGGAGGAAACAGGTACAAAATGGTCTATATCCACAGGCAAACGAGTCCTATATCGAAAAGGGCTCGCAAGCCAAAGAACACATCCCAACCGTGAAGCACAGCATCATGTTGGGGGTGCTTTGCTGCAGGAGGGTCTGGTGCACCACTAGAACACCTGGGAAGGACACTGCAGGGCAAATCAGTTTGCAATTTGAAGTGGTACATATGTGCAACAACCTACTAAATTCATAGTGACAGGATGCACAACTAAACAAGGAGCATAGACTATTTCCTTTACCGGGAATCGAACCCGGGCCGCGGCGGTGAGAGCGCCGAATCCTAACCACTAGACCACCAGGGAAGGGTACTAGAGTGCAAATAGGTTCCCAGTGTGAGCTGGTACATATGTGCGATAACCTTCCATATTCATAGTGACAGGTTGCACAAGTAAACATGTAGCAAAAGAGTAGTTCCCTGACCGGGAATCGAACCCGGGCCGCGGCGGTGAGAGCGCCGAATCCTAACCACTAGACCACCAGGGAAGGGTACTAGAGTGAAAATCGGTTCCCAGCGTGAGCTGGTACATACAGTTGAAGTCGTAAGTTTCCATCCACTTAGGCTGGAGTCATTAAAACCTGTTTGTCAACCCCTCCACACATTTCTTGTTAACAAACTATAGTTTTGGCAGTCGGTTAGGACATCTACTTTGTGCATGACACAAGTAATTTTTCCAACAATTGTTTACAGACCGATTATTTCACTTATAATTCAGTGTATCACAAATCCAGTGGGTCAGAAGTTTACATACACTAAGTTGGCTGTGCCTTTAAACAGTTTGGAAAATTCCCGAAAATGATGTCATGGCTTTAGAAGCTTCTGATAGGCTAATTGACATCCTTTGAGTCAATTGGAGGTGTACCTGTAGATGTATTTCAAGGCCTACCTTCAAACTCAGTGCCTCTTTGCTTGACTCCATGGGAAAACCAAAGGAAATCAGCCAAGACCTCAGAAAAAAAATGTAGACCTCCACAAATCTGGTTCATCCTTGGGAGCAATTTCCAAACGCCTGAAGGTACCTCGCTCATCTGTAGAAACAATAGTACGCAAGTATAAACACCATGGGACCACGCAGGCGTCATACCGCTCAGGAAGGAGACGCGTTCTGTCTCCTAGAGATGAACGTACTTTGGGTCGAAAAGTGCAAATCCATCCCAGAACTACAGCAAAGGACCTTGTGAAGATGCTGGAGGAAACAGGTACAAAATGGTCTATATCCACAGGCAAACGAGTCCTATATCGAAAAGGGCTCGCAAGCCAAAGAACACATCCCAACCGTGAAGCACAGCATCATGTTGGGGGTGCTTTGCTGCAGGAGGGTCTGGTGCACCACTAGAACACCTGGGAAGGACACTGCAGGGCAAATCAGTTTGCAATTTGAAGTGGTACATATGTGCAACAACCTACTAAATTCATAGTGACAGGATGCACAACTAAACAAGGAGCATAGACTATTTCCTTTACCGGGAATCGAACCCGGGCCGCAGCGGTGAGAGCGCCGAATCCTAACCACTAGACCACCAGGGAAGGGTACTAGAGTGCAAATCGGTTCCCAGTGTGAGCTGGTACATATGTGCGATAACCTTCCATATTCATAGTGACAGTTGAAGTCGTAAGTTTCCATCCACTTAGGCTGGAGTCATTAAAACCTGTTTGTCAACCCCTCCACACATTTCTTGTTAACAAACTATAGTTTTGGCAGTCGGTTAGGACATCTACTTTGTGCATGACACAAGTAATTTTTCCAACAATTGTTTAAAGACCGATTATTTCACTTATAATTCAGTGTATCACAAATCCAGTGGGTCAGAAGTTTACATACACTAAGTTGGCTGTGCCTTTAAACAGTTTGGAAAATTCCCGAAAATAATGTCATGGCTTTAGAAGCTTCTGATAGGCTAATTGACATCCTTTGAGTCAATTGGAGGTGTACCTGTAGATGTATTTCAAGGCCTACCTTCAAACTCAGTGCCTCTTTGCTTGACTCCATGGGAAAACCAAAGGAAATCAGCCAAGACCTCAGAAAAAAAATGTAGACCTCCACAAATCTGGTTCATCCTTGGGAGCAATTTCCAAACGCCTGAAGGTACCTCGCTCATCTGTAGAAACAATAGTACGCAAGTATAAACACCATGGGACCACGCAGGCGTCATACCGCTCAGGAAGGAGACGCGTTCTGTCTCCTAGAGATGAACGTACTTTGGGTCGAAAAGTGCAAATCCATCCCAGAACTACAGCAAAGGACCTTGTGAAGATGCTGGAGGAAACAGGTACAAAATGGTCTATATCCACAGGCAAACGAGTCCTATATCGAAAAGGGCTCGCAAGCCAAAGAACACATCCCAACCGTGAAGCACAGCATCATGTTGGGGGTGCTTTGCTGCAGGAGTGTCTGGTGCACCACTAGAACACCTGGGAAGGACACTGCAGGGCAAATCAGTTTGCAATTTGAAGTGGTACATATGTGCAACAACCTACTAAATTCATAGTGACAGGTTGCACAAGTAAACAAGGAGCATAGACTATTTCCCTGACCGGGAATCGAACCCGGGCCGCGGCGGTGAGAGCGCCGAATCCTAACCACTAGACCACCAGGGAAGGGTACTAGAGTGAAAATCGGTTCCCAGTGTGAGCTGGTACATACAGTTGAAGTCGTAAGTTTCCATCCACTTAGGCTGGAGTCATTAAAACCTGTTTGTCAACCCCTCCACACATTTCTTGTTAACAAACTATAGTTTTGGCAGTCGGTTAGGACATCTACTTTGTGCATGACACAAGTAATTTTTCCAACAATTGTTTACAGACCGATTATTTCACTTATAATTCAGTGTATCACAAATCCAGTGGGTCAGAAGTTTACATACACTAAGTTGGCTGTGCCTTTAAACAGTTTGGAAAATTCCCGAAAATGATGTCATGGCTTTAGAAGCTTCTGATAGGCTAATTGACATCCTTTGAGTCAATTGGAGGTGTACCTGTAGATGTATTTCAAGGCCTACCTTCAAACTCAGTGCCTCTTTGCTTGACTCCATGGGAAAACCAAAGGAAATCAGCCAAGACCTCAGAAAAAAAATGTAGACCTCCACAAATCTGGTTCATCCTTGGGAGCAATTTCCAAACGCCTGAAGGTACCTCGCTCATCTGTAGAAACAATAGTACGCAAGTATAAACACCATGGGACCACGCAGGCGTCATACCGCTCAGGAAGGAGACGCGTTCTGTCTCCTAGAGATGAACGTACTTTGGGTCGAAAAGTGCAAATCCATCCCAGAACTACAGCAAAGGACCTTGTGAAGATGCTGGAGGAAACAGGTACAAAATGGTCTATATCCACAGGCAAACGAGTCCTATATCGAAAAGGGCTCGCAAGCCAAAGAACACATCCCAACCGTGAAGCACAGCATCATGTTGGGGGTGCTTTGCTGCAGGAGGGTCTGGTGCACCACTAGAACACCTGGGAAGGACACTGCAGGGCAAATCAGTTTGCAATTTGAAGTTGTACATATGTGCAACAACCTACTAAATTCATAGTGACAGGATGCACAACTAAACAAGGAGCATAGACTATTTCCTTTACCGGGAATCAAACCCGGGCCGCGGCGGTGAGAGCGCCGAATCCTAACCACTAGACCACCAGGGAAGGGTACTAGAGTGCAAATCGGTTCCCAGTGTGAGCTGGTACATATGTGCGATAACCTTCCATATTCATAGTGACAGGTTGCACAAGTAAACATGTAGCAAAAGAGTAGTTCCCTGACCGGGAATCGAACCCGGGCCACGGCGGTGAGAGCACCGAATCCTAACCACTAGACCACCAGGGAAGGGTACTAGAGTGAAAATCGGTTCCCAGTGTGAGCTGGTACATACAGTTGAAGTCGTAAGTTTCCATCCACTTAGGCTGGAGTCATTAAAACCTGTTTGTCAACCCCTCCACACATTTCTTGTTAACAAACTATAGTTTTGGCAGTCGGTTAGGACATCTACTTTGTGCATGACACAAGTAATTTTTCCAACAATTGTTTACAGACCGATTATTTCACTTATAATTCAGTGTATCACAAATCCAGTGGGTCAGAAGTTTACATACACTAAGTTGGCTGTGCCTTTAAACAGTTTGGAAAATTCCCGAAAATGATGTCATGGCTTTAGAAGCTTCTGATAGGCTAATTGACATCCTTTGAGTCAATTGGAGGTGTACCTGTAGATGTATTTCAAGGCCTACCTTCAAACTCAGTGCCTCTTTGCTTGACTCCATGGGAAAACCAAAGGAAATCAGCCAAGACCTCAGAAAAAAAATGTAGACCTCCACAAATCTGGTTCATCCTTGGGAGCAATTTCCAAACGCCTGAAGGTACCTCGCTCATCTGTAGAAACAATAGTACGCAAGTATAAACACCATGGGACCACGCAGGCGTCATACCGCTCAGGAAGGAGACGCGTTCTGTCTCCTAGAGATGAACGTACTTTGGGTCGAAAAGTGCAAATCCATCCCAGAACTACAGCAAAGGACCTTGTGAAGATGCTGGAGGAAACAGGTACAAAATGGTCTATATCCACAGGCAAACGAGTCCTATATCGAAAAGGGCTCGCAAGCCAAAGAACACATCCCAACCGTGAAGCACAGCATCATGTTGGGGGTGCTTTGCTGCAGGAGGGTCTGGTGCACCACTAGAACACCTGGGAAGGACACTGCAGGGCAAATCAGTTTGCAATTTGAAGTGGTACATATGTGCAACAACCTACTAAATTCATAGTGACAGGATGCACAACCAAACAAGGAGCATAGACTATAGACTATTTCCTTTACCGGGAATCGAACCCGGGCCGCGAGAGCGCCGAATCCTAACCACTAGACCACCAGGGAAGGGTACTAGAGTGCAAATCGGTTCCCAGTGTGAGCTGGTACATATGTGCATATGTACATATGTGCCTTCCATATTCATAGTGACAGGTTGCACAAGTAAACATGTAGCAAAAGAGTAGTTCCCTGACCGGGAATCGAACCCGGGCCGCGGCGGTGAGAGCGCCGAATCCTAACCACTAGACCACCAGGGAAGGGTACTAGAGTGAAAATCGGTTCCCAGTGTGAGCTGGTACATACAGTTGAAGTCGTAAGTTTCCATCCACTTAGGCTGGAGTCATTAAAACCTGTTTGTCAACCCCTCCACACATTTCTTGTTAACAAACTATAGTTTTGGCAGTCGGTTAGGACATCTACTTTGTGCATGACACAAGTAATTTTTCCAACAATTGTTTACAGACCGATTATTTCACTTATAATTCAGTGTATCACAAATCCAGTGGGTCAGAAGTTTACATACACTAAGTTGGCTGTGCCTTTAAACAGTTTGGAAAATTCCCGAAAATGATGTCATGGCTTTAGAAGCTTCTGATAGGCTAATTGACATCCTTTGAGTCAATTGGAGGTGTACCTGTAGATGTATTTCAAGGCCTACCTTCAAACTCAGTGCCTCTTTGCTTGACTCCATGGGAAAACCAAAGGAAATCAGCCAAGACCTCAGAAAAAAAATGTAGACCTCCACAAATCTGGTTCATCCTTGGGAGCAATTTCCAAACGCCTGAAGGTACCTCGCTCATCTGTAGAAACAATAGTACGCAAGTATAAACACCATGGGACCACGCAGGCGTCATACCGCTCAGGAAGGAGACGCGTTCTGTCTCCTAGAGATGAACGTACTTTGGGTCGAAAAGTGCAAATCCATCCCAGAACTACAGCAAAGGACCTTGTGAAGATGCTGGAGGAAACAGGTACAAAATGGTCTATATCCACAGGCAAACGAGTCCTATATCGAAAAGGGCTCGCAAGCCAAAGAACACATCCCAACCGTGAAGCACAGCATCATGTTGGGGGTGCTTTGCTGCAGGAGGGTCTGGTGCACCACTAGAACACCTGGGAAGGACACTGCAGGTCAAATCAGTTTGCAATTTGAATATGTGCGATAACCTTCCATATTCATAGTGACAGGTTGCACAAGTAAACATGTAGCAAAAGAGTAGTTCCCTGACCGGGAATCGAACCCGGGCCGCGGCGGTGAGAGCGCCGAATCCTAACCACTAGACCACCAGGGAAGGGTACTAGAGTGAAAATCGGTTCCCAGTGTGAGCTGGTACATACAGTTGAAGTCGTAAGTTTCCATCCACTTAGGCTGGAGTCATTAAAACCTGTTTGTCAACCCCTCCACACATTTCTTGTTAACAAACTATAGTTTTGGCAGTCGGTTAGGACATCTACTTTGTGCATGACACAAGTAATTTTTCCAACAATTGTTTACAGACCGATTATTTCACTTATAATTCAGTGTATCACAAATCCAGTGGGTCAGAAGTTTACATACACTAAGTTGGCTGTGCCTTTAAACAGTTTGGAAAATTCCCGAAAATGATGTCATGGCTTTAGAAGCTTCTGATAGGCTAATTGACATCCTTTGAGTCACTTGGAGGTGTACCTGTAGATGTATTTCAAGGCCTACCTTCAAACTCAGTGCCTCTTTGCTTGACTCCATGGGAAAACCAAAGGAAATCAGCCAAGACCTCAGAAAAAAAATGTAGACCTCCACAAATCTGGTTCATCCTTGGGAGCAATTTCCAAACGCCTGAAGGTACCTCGCTCATCTGTAGAAACAATAGTACGCAAGTATAAACACCATGGGACCACGCAGGCGTCATACCGCTCAGGAAGGAGACGCGTTCTGTCTCCTAGAGATGAACGTACTTTGGGTCGAAAAGTGCAAATCCATCCCAGAACTACAGCAAAGGACCTTGTGAAGATGCTGGAGGAAACAGGTACAAAATGGTCTATATCCACAGGCAAACGAGTCCTATATCGAAAAGGGCTCGCAAGCCAAAGAACACATCCCAACCGTGAAGCACAGCATCATGTTGGGGGTGCTTTGCTGCAGGAGGGTCTGGTGCACCACTAGAACACCTGGGAAGGACACTGCAGGTCAAATCAGTTTGCAATTTGAATATGTGCGATAACCTTCCATATTCATAGTGACAGGTTGCACAAGTAAACATGTAGCAAAAGAGTAGTTCCCTGACCGGGAATCGAACCCGGGCCGCGGCGGTGAGAGGGCCGAATCCTAACCACTAGACCACCAGGGAAGGGTACTAGAGTGAAAATCGGTTCCCAGTGTGAGCTGGTACATACAGTTGAAGTCGTAAGTTTCCATCCACTTAGGCTGGAGTCATTAAAACCTGTTTGTCAACCCCTCCACACATTTCTTGTTAACAAACTATAGTTTTGGCAGTCGGTTAGGACATCTACTTTGTGCATGACACAAGTAATTTTTCCAACAATTGTTTACAGACCGATTATTTCACTTATAATTCAGTGTATCACAAATCCAGTGGGTCAGAAGTTTACATACACTAAGTTGGCTGTGCCTTTAAACAGTTTGGAAAATTCCCGAAAATGATGTCATGGCTTTAGAAGCTTCTGATAGGCTAATTGACATCCTTTGAGTCAATTGGAGGTGTACCTGTAGATGTATTTCAAGGCCTACCTTCAAACTCAGTGCCTCTTTGCTTGACTCCATGGGAAAACCAAAGGAAATCAGCCAAGACCTCAGAAAAAAAATGTAGACCTCCACAAATCTGGTTCATCCTTGGGAGCAATTTCCAAACGCCTGAAGGTACCTCGCTCATCTGTAGAAACAATAGTACGCAAGTATAAACACCATGGGACCACGCAGGCGTCATACCGCTCAGGAAGGAGACGCGTTCTGTCTCCTAGAGATGAACGTACTTTGGGTCGAAAAGTGCAAATCCATCCCAGAACTACAGCAAAGGACCTTGTGAAGATGCTGGAGGAAACAGGTACAAAATGGTCTATATCCACAGGCAAACGAGTCCTATATCGAAAAGGGCTCGCAAGCCAAAGAACACATCCCAACCGTGAAGCACAGCATCATGTTGGGGGTGCTTTACTGCAGGAGGGTCTGGTGCACCACTAGAACACCTGGGAAGGACACTGCAGGGCAAATAAGTTTGCAATTTGAAGTGGTACATATGTGCAACAACCTACTAAATTCATAGTGACAGGATGCACAACCAAACAAGGAGCATAGACTATAGACTATTTCCTTTACCGGGAATCGAACCCGGGCCGCGAGAGCGCCGAATCCTAACCACTAGACCACCAGGGAAGGGTACTAGAGTGCAAATCGGTTCCCAGTGTGAGCTGGTACATATGTGCATATGTACATATGTGCCTTCCATATTCATAGTGACAGGTTGCACAAGTAAACATGTAGCAAAAGAGTAGTTCCCTGACCGGGAATCAAACCCGGGCCGCGGCGGTGAGAGCGCCGAATCCTAACCACTAGACCACCAGGGAAGGGTACTAGAGTGCAAATCGGTTCCCAGTGTGAGCTGGTACATATGTGCATATGTACATATGTGCCTTCCATATTCATAGTGACCGGTTGCACAAGTAAACATGTAGCAAAAGAGTAGTTCCCTGACCGGGAATCGAACCCGGGCCGCGGCGGTGAGAGCGCCGAATCCTAACCACTAGACCACCAGGGAAGGGTACTAGAGTGAAAATCGGTTCCCAGTGTGAGCTGGTACATACAGTTGAAGTCGTAAGTTTCCATCCACTTAGGCTGGAGTCATTAAAACCTGTTTGTCAACCCCTCCACACATTTCTTGTTAACAAACTATAGTTTTGGCAGTCGGTTAGGACATCTACTTTGTGCATGACACAAGTAATTTTTCCAACAATTGTTTACAGACCGATTATTTCACTTATAATTCAGTGTATCACAAATCCAGTGGGTCAGAAGTTTACATACACTAAGTTGGCTGTGCCTTTAAACAGTTTGGAAAATTCCCGAAAATGATGTCATGGCTTTAGAAGCTTCTGATAGGCTAATTGACATCCTTTGAGTCAATTGGAGGTGTACCTGTAGATGTATTTCAAGGCCTACCTTCAAACTCAGTGCCTCTTTGCTTGACTCCATGGGAAAACCAAAGGAAATCAGCCAAGACCTCAGAAAAAAAATGTAGACCTCCACAAATCTGGTTCATCCTTGGGAGCAATTTCCAAACGCCTGAAGGTACCTCGCTCATCTGTAGAAACAATAGTACGCAAGTATAAACACCATGGGACCACGCAGGCGTCATACCGCTCAGGAAGGAGACGCGTTCTGTCTCCTAGAGATGAACGTACTTTGGGTCGAAAAGTGCAAATCCATCCCAGAACTACAGCAAAGGACCTTGTGAAGATGCTGGAGGAAACAGGTACAAAATGGTCTATATCCACAGGCAAACAAGTCCTATATCGAAAAGGGCTCGCAAGCCAAAGAACACATCCCAACCGTGAAGCACAGCATCATGTTGGGGGTGCTTTGCTGCAGGAGGGTCTGGTGCACCACTAGAACACCTGGGAAGGACACTGCAGGTCAAATCAGTTTGCAATTTGAATATGTGCGATAACCTTCCATATTCATAGTGACAGGTTGCACAAGTAAACATGTAGCAAAAGAGTAGTTCCCTGACCGGGAATCGAACCCGGGCCGCGGCGGTGAGAGCGCCGAATCCTAACCACTAGACCACCAGGGAAGGGTACTAGAGTGAAAATCGGTTCCCAGTGTGAGCTGGTACATACAGTTGAAGTCGTAAGTTTCCATCCACTTAGGCTGGAGTCATTAAAACCTGTTTGTCAACCCCTCCACACATTTCTTGTTAACAAACTATAGTTTTGGCAGTCGGTTAGGACATCTACTTTGTGCATGACACAAGTAATTTTTCCAACAATTGTTTACAGACCGATTATTTCACTTATAATTCAGTGTATCACAAATCCAGTGGGTCAGAAGTTTACATACACTAAGTTGGCTGTGCCTTTAAACAGTTTGGAAAATTCCCGAAAATGATGTCATGGCTTTAGAAGCTTCTGATAGGCTAATTGACATCCTTTGAGTCACTTGGAGGTGTACCTGTAGATGTATTTCAAGGCCTACCTTCAAACTCAGTGCCTCTTTGCTTGACTCCATGGGAAAACCAAAGGAAATCAGCCAAGACCTCAGAAAAAAAATGTAGACCTCCACAAATCTGGTTCATCCTTGGGAGCAATTTCCAAACGCCTGAAGGTACCTCGCTCATCTGTAGAAACAATAGTACGCAAGTATAAACACCATGGGACCACGCAGGCGTCATACCGCTCAGGAAGGAGACGCGTTCTGTCTCCTAGAGATGAACGTACTTTGGGTCGAAAAGTGCAAATCCATCCCAGAACTACAGCAAAGGACCTTGTGAAGATGCTGGAGGAAACAGGTACAAAATGGTCTATATCCACAGGCAAACGAGTCCTATATCGAAAAGGGCTCGCAAGCCAAAGAACACATCCCAACCGTGAAGCACAGCATCATGTTGGGGGTGCTTTGCTGCAGGAGGGTCTGGTGCACCACTAGAACACCTGGGAAGGACACTGCAGGTCAAATCAGTTTGCAATTTGAATATGTGCGATAACCTTCCATATTCATAGTGACAGGTTGCACAAGTAAACATGTAGCAAAAGAGTAGTTCCCTGACCGGGAATCGAACCCGGGCCGCGGCGGTGAGAGCGCCGAATCCTAACCACTAGACCACCAGGGAAGGGTACTAGAGTGAAAATCGGTTCCCAGTGTGAGCTGGTACATACAGTTGAAGTCGTAAGTTTCCATCCACTTAGGCTGGAGTCATTAAAACCTGTTTGTCAACCCCTCCACACATTTCTTGTTAACAAACTATAGTTTTGGCAGTCGGTTAGGACATCTACTTTGTGCATGACACAAGTAATTTTTCCAACAATTGTTTACAGACCGATTATTTCACTTATAATTCAGTGTATCACAAATCCAGTGGGTCAGAAGTTTACATACACTAAGTTGGCTGTGCCTTTAAACAGTTTGGAAAATTCCCGAAAATGATGTCATGGCTTTAGAAGCTTCTGATAGGCTAATTGACATCCTTTGAGTCACTTGGAGGTGTACCTGTAGATGTATTTCAAGGCCTACCTTCAAACTCAGTGCCTCTTTGCTTGACTCCATGGGAAAACCAAAGGAAATCAGCCAAGACCTCAGAAAAAAAATGTAGACCTCCACAAATCTGGTTCATCCTTGGGAGCAATTTCCAAACGCCTGAAGGTACCTCGCTCATCTGTAGAAACAATAGTACGCAAGTATAAACACCATGGGACCACGCAGGCGTCATACCGCTCAGGAAGGAGACGCGTTCTGTCTCCTAGAGATGAACGTACTTTGGGTCGAAAAGTGCAAATCCATCCCAGAACTACAGCAAAGGACCTTGTGAAGATGCTGGAGGAAACAGGTACAAAATGGTCTATATCCACAGGCAAACGAGTCCTATATCGAAAAGGGCTCGCAAGCCAAAGAACACATCCCAACCGTGAAGCACAGCATCATGTTGGGGGTGCTTTGCTGCAGGAGGGTCTGGTGCACCACTAGAACACCTGGGAAGGACACTGCAGGTCAAATCAGTTTGCAATTTGAATATGTGCGATAACCTTCCATATTCATAGTGACAGGTTGCACAAGTAAACATGTAGCAAAAGAGTAGTTCCCTGACCGGGAATCGGACCCGGGCCGCGGCGGTGAGAGCGCCGAAGCCTAACCACTAGACCACCAGGGAAGGGTACTAGAGTGAAAATCGGTTCCCAGTGTGAGCTGGTACATACAGTTGAAGTCGTAAGTTTCCATCCACTTAGGCTGGAGTCATTAAAACCTGTTTGTCAACCCCTCCACACATTTCTTGTTAACAAACTATAGTTTTGGCAGTCGGTTAGGACATCTACTTTGTGCATGACACAAGTAATTTTTCCAACAATTGTTTACAGACCGATTATTTCACTTATAATTCAGTGTATCACAAATCCAGTGGGTCAGAAGTTTACATACACTAAGTTGGCTGTGCCTTTAAACAGTTTGGAAAATTCCCGAAAATGATGTCATGGCTTTAGAAGCTTCTGATAGGCTAATTGACATCCTTTGAGTCACTTGGAGGTGTACCTGTAGATGTATTTCAAGGCCTACCTTCAAACTCAGTGCCTCTTTGCTTGACTCCATGGGAAAACCAAAGGAAATCAGCCAAGACCTCAGAAAAAAAATGTAGACCTCCACAAATCTGGTTCATCCTTGGGAGCAATTTCCAAACGCCTGAAGGTACCTCGCTCATCTGTAGAAACAATAGTACGCAAGTATAAACACCATGGGACCACGCAGGCGTCATACCGCTCAGGAAGGAGACGCGTTCTGTCTCCTAGAGATGAACGTACTTTGGGTCGAAAAGTGCAAATCCATCCCAGAACTACAGCAAAGGACCTTGTGAAGATGCTGGAGGAAACAGGTACAAAATGGTCTATATCCACAGGCAAACGAGTCCTATATCGAAAAGGGCTCGCAAGCCAAAGAACACATCCCAACCGTGAAGCACAGCATCATGTTGGGGGTGCTTTGCTGCAGGAGGGTCTGGTGCACCACTAGAACACCTGGGAACGACACTGCAGGTCAAATCAGTTTGCAATTTGAATATGTGCGATAACCTTCCATATTCATAGTGACAGGTTGCACAAGTAAACATGTAGCAAAAGAGTAGTTCCCTGACCGGGAATCGAACCCGGGCCGCGGCGGTGAGAGCGCCGAATCCTAACCACTAGACCACCAGGGAAGGGTACTAGAGTGAAAATCGGTTCCCAGTGTGAGCTGGTACATACAGTTGAAGTCGTAAGTTTCCATCCACTTAGGCTGGAGTCATTAAAACCTGTTTGTCAACCCCTCCACACATTTCTTGTTAACAAACTATAGTTTTGGCAGTCGGTTAGGACATCTACTTTGTGCATGACACAAGTAATTTTTCCAACAATTGTTTACAGACCGATTATTTCACTTATAATTCAGTGTGTCACAAATCCAGTGGGTCAGAAGTTTACATACACTAAGTTGGCTGTGCCTTTAAACAGTTTGGAAAATTCCCGAAAATGATGTCATGGCTTTAGAAGCTTCTGATAGGCTAATTGACATCCTTTGAGTCACTTGGAGGTGTACCTGTAGATGTATTTCAAGGCCTACCTTCAAACTCAGTGCCTCTTTGCTTGACTCCATGGGAAAACCAAAGGAAATCAGCCAAGACCTCAGAAAAAAAATGTAGACCTCCACAAATCTGGTTCATCCTTGGGAGCAATTTCCAAACGCCTGAAGGTACCTCGCTCATCTGTAGAAACAATAGTACGCAAGTATAAACACCATGGGACCACGCAGGCGTCATACCGCTCAGGAAGGAGACGCGTTCTGTCTCCTAGAGATGAACGTACTTTGGGTCGAAAAGTGCAAATCCATCCCAGAACTACAGCAAAGGACCTTGTGAAGATGCTGGAGGAAACAGGTACAAAATGGTCTATATCCACAGGCAAACGAGTCCTATATCGAAAAGGGCTCGCAAGCCAAAGAACACATCCCAACCGTGAAGCACAGCATCATGTTGGGGGTGCTTTGCTGCAGGAGGGTCTGGTGCACCACTAGAACACCTGGGAAGGACACTGCAGGTCAAATCAGTTTGCAATTTGAATATGTGCGATAACCTTCCATATTCATAGTGACAGGTTGCACAAGTAAACATGTAGCAAAAGAGTAGTTCCCTGACCGGGAATCGAACCCGGGCCGCGGCGGTGAGAGCGCCGAATCCTAACCACTAGACCACCAGGGAAGGGTACTAGAGTGAAAATCGGTTCCCAGTGTGAGCTGGTACATACAGTTGAAGTCGTAAGTTTCCATCCACTTAGGCTGGAGTCATTAAAACCTGTTTGTCAACCCCTCCACACATTTCTTGTTAACAAACTATAGTTTTGGCAGTCGGTTAGGACATCTACTTTGTGCATGACACAAGTAATTTTTCCAACAATTGTTTACAGACCGATTATTTCACTTATAATTCAGTGTATCACAAATCCAGTGGGTCAGAAGTTTACATACACTAAGTTGGCTGTGCCTTTAAACAGTTTGGAAAATTCCCGAAAATGATGTCATGGCTTTAGAAGCTTCTGATAGGCTAATTGACATCCTTTGAGTCAATTGGAGGTGTACCTGTAGATGTATTTCAAGGCCTACCTTCAAACTCAGTGCCTCTTTGCTTGACTCCATGGGAAAACCAAAGGAAATCAGCCAAGACCTCAGAAAAAAAATGTAGACCTCCACAAATCTGGTTCATCCTTGGGAGCAATTTCCAAACGCCTGAAGGTACCTCGCTCATCTGTAGAAACAATAGTACGCAAGTATAAACACCATGGGACCACGCAGGCGTCATACCGCTCAGGAAGGAGACGCGTTCTGTCTCCTAGAGATGAACGTACTTTGGGTCGAAAAGTGCAAATCCATCCCAGAACTACAGCAAAGGACCTTGTGAAGATGCTGGAGGAAACAGGTACAAAATGGTCTATATCCACAGGCAAACGAGTCCTATATCGAAAAGGGCTCGCAAGCCAAAGAACACATCCCAACCGTGAAGCACAGCATCATGTTGGGGGTGCTTTGCTGCAGGAGGGTCTGGTGCACCACTAGAACACCTGGGAAGGACATTGCAAATCAGTTTGCAATTTGAAGTGGTACATATGTGCAACAACCTACTA
This sequence comes from Oncorhynchus mykiss, assembly GCF_013265735.2. NCBI lineage: Eukaryota > Metazoa > Chordata > Actinopteri > Salmoniformes > Salmonidae > Oncorhynchus > Oncorhynchus mykiss. The sequence continues at coordinate 1,681,083 of NC_048583.1, read as the reverse complement.
AATTCATAGTGACAGGATGCACAACTAAACAAGGAGCATAGACTATTTCCTTTACCGGGAATCGAACCCGGGCCACGGCGGTGAGAGCGCCGAATCCTAACCACTAGACCACCAGGGAAGTGTACTAGAGTGCAAATCGGTTCCCAGTGTGAGCTGGTACATATGTGCGATAACCTTCCATATTCATAGTGACAGGTTGCACAAGTAAACATGTAGCAAAAGAGTAGTTCCCTGACCGGGAATCGAACCCGGGCCGCCGCGGTGAGAGCACCGAATCCTAACCACTAGACCACCAGGGAAGGGTACTAGAGTGCAAATCGGTTCCCAGTGTGAGCTGGTACATATGTGCGATAACCTTCCATATTCATAGTGACAGTTGAAGTCGTAAGTTTCCATCCACTTAGGCTGGAGTCATTAAAACCTGTTTGTCAACCCCTCCACACATTTCTTGTTAACAAACTATAGTTTTGGCAGTCGGTTAGGACATCTACTTTGTGCATGACACAAGTAATTTTTCCAACAATTGTTTACAGACCGATTATTTCACTTATAATTCAGTGTATCACAAATCCAGTGGGTCAGAAGTTTACATACACTAAGTTGGCTGTGCCTTTAAACAGTTTGGAAAATTCCCGAAAATGATGTCATGGCTTTAGAAGCTTCTGATAGGCTAATTGACATCCTTTGAGTCAATTGGAGGTGTACCTGTAGATGTATTTCAAGGCCTACCTTCAAACTCAGTGCCTCTTTGCTTGACTCCATGGGAAAACCAAAGGAAATCAGCCAAGACCTCAGAAAAAAAATGTAGACCTCCACAAATCTGGTTCATCCTTGGGAGCAATTTCCAAACGCCTGAAGGTACCTCGCTCATCTGTAGAAACAATAGTACGCAAGTATAAACACCATGGGACCACGCAGGCGTCATACCGCTCAGGAAGGAGACGCGTTCTGTCTCCTAGAGATGAACGTACTTTGGGTCGAAAAGTGCAAATCCATCCCAGAACTACAGCAAAGGACCTTGTGAAGATGCTGGAGGAAACAGGTACAAAATGGTCTATATCCACAGGCAAACGAGTCCTATATCGAAAAGGGCTCGCAAGCCAAAGAACACATCCCAACCGTGAAGCACAGCATCATGTTGGGGGTGCTTTGCTGCAGGAGGGTCTGGTGCACCACTAGAACACCTGGGAAGGACCTTGTGGGGCTCGTCAGTTTGCAATTTGAAGTGGTACATATGTGCAACAACCTACTAAATTCATAGTGACAGGTTGCACAAGTAAACAAGGAGCATAGACTATTTCCCTGACCGGGAATCGAACCCGGGCCGCGGCGGTGAGAGCGCCGAATCCTAACCACTAGACCACCAGGGAAGGGTACTAGAGTGAAAATCGGTTCCCAGTGTGAGCTGGTACATACAGTTGAAGTCGTAAGTTTCCATCCACTTAGGCTGGAGTCATTAAAACCTGTTTGTCAACCCCTCCACACATTTCTTGTTAACAAACTATAGTTTTGGCAGTCGGTTAGGACATCTACTTTGTGCATGACACAAGTAATTTTTCCAACAATTGTTTACAGACCGATTATTTCACTTATAATTCAGTGTATCACAAATCCAGTGGGTCAGAAGTTTACATACACTAAGTTGGCTGTGCCTTTAAACAGTTTGGAAAATTCCCGAAAATGATGTCATGGCTTTAGAAGCTTCTGATAGGCTAATTGACATCCTTTGAGTCAATTGGAGGTGTACCTGTAGATGTATTTCAAGGCCTACCTTCAAACTCAGTGCCTCTTTGCTTGACTCCATGGGAAAACCAAAGGAAATCAGCCAAGACCTCAGAAAAAAAATGTAGACCTCCACAAATCTGGTTCATCCTTGGGAGCAATTTCCAAACGCCTGAAGGTACCTCGCTCATCTGTAGAAACAATAGTACGCAAGTATAAACACCATGGGACCACGCAGGCGTCATACCGCTCAGGAAGGAGACGCGTTCTGTCTCCTAGAGATGAACGTACTTTGGGTCGAAAAGTGCAAATCCATCCCAGAACTACAGCAAAGGACCTTGTGAAGATGCTGGAGGAAACAGGTACAAAATGGTCTATATCCACAGGCAAACGAGTCCTATATCGAAAAGGGCTCGCAAGCCAAAGAACACATCCCAACCGTGAAGCACAGCATCATGTTGGGGGTGCTTTGCTGCAGGAGGGTCTGGTGCACCACTAGAACACCTGGGAAGGACCTTGTGGGGCTCGTCAGTTTGCAATTTGAAGTGGTACATATGTGCAACAACCTACTAAATTCATAGTGACAGGTTGCACAAGTAAACAAGGAGCATAGACTATTTCCCTGACCGGGAATCGAACCCGGGCCGCGGCGGTGAGAGCGCCGAATCCTAACCACTAGACCACCAGGGAAGGGTACTAGAGTGAAAATCGGTTCCCAGTGTGAGCTGGTACATACAGTTGAAGTCGTAAGTTTCCATCCACTTAGGCTGGAGTCATTAAAACCTGTTTGTCAACCCCTCCACACATTTCTTGTTAACAAACTATAGTTTTGGCAGTCGGTTAGGACATCTACTTTGTGCATGACACAAGTAATTTTTCCAACAATTGTTTACAGACCGATTATTTCACTTATAATTCAGTGTATCACAAATCCAGTGGGTCAGAAGTTTACATACACTAAGTTGGCTGTGCCTTTAAACAGTTTGGAAAATTCCCGAAAATGATGTCATGGCTTTAGAAGCTTCTGATAGGCTAATTGACATCCTTTGAGTCAATTGGAGGTGTACCTGTAGATGTATTTCAAGGCCTACCTTCAAACTCAGTGCCTCTTTGCTTGACTCCATGGGAAAACCAAAGGAAATCAGCCAAGACCTCAGAAAAAAAATGTAGACCTCCACAAATCTGGTTCATCCTTGGGAGCAATTTCCAAACGCCTGAAGGTACCTCGCTCATCTGTAGAAACAATAGTACGCAAGTATAAACACCATGGGACCACGCAGGCGTCATACCGCTCAGGAAGGAGACGCGTTCTGTCTCCTAGAGATGAACGTACTTTGGGTCGAAAAGTGCAAATCCATCCCAGAACTACAGCAAAGGACCTTGTGAAGATGCTGGAGGAAACAGGTACAAAATGGTCTATATCCACAGGCAAACGAGTCCTATATCGAAAAGGGCTCGCAAGCCAAAGAACACATCCCAACCGTGAAGCACAGCATCATGTTGGGGGTGCTTTGCTGCAGGAGGGTCTGGTGCACCACTAGAACACCTGGGAAGGACCTTGTGGGGCTCGTCAGTTTGCAATTTGAAGTGGTACATATGTGCAACAACCTACTAAATTCATAGTGACAGGTTGCACAAGTAAACAAGGAGCATAGACTATTTCCCTGACCGGGAATCGAACCCGGGCCGCGGCGGTGAGAGCGCCGAATCCTAACCACTAGACCACCAGGGAAGGGTACTAGAGTGAAAATCGGTTCCCAGTGTGAGCTGGTACATACAGTTGAAGTCGTAAGTTTCCATCCACTTAGGCTGGAGTCATTAAAACCTGTTTGTCAACCCCTCCACACATTTCTTGTTAACAAACTATAGTTTTGGCAGTCGGTTAGGACATCTACTTTGTGCATGACACAAGTAATTTTTCCAACAATTGTTTACAGACCGATTATTTCACTTATAATTCAGTGTATCACAAATCCAGTGGGTCAGAAGTTTACATACACTAAGTTGGCTGTGCCTTTAAACAGTTTGGAAAATTCCCGAAAATGATGTCATGGCTTTAGAAGCTTCTGATAGGCTAATTGACATCCTTTGAGTCAATTGGAGGTGTACCTGTAGATGTATTTCAAGGCCTACCTTCAAACTCAGTGCCTCTTTGCTTGACTCCATGGGAAAACCAAAGGAAATCAGCCAAGACCTCAGAAAAAAAATGTAGACCTCCACAAATCTGGTTCATCCTTGGGAGCAATTTCCAAACGCCTGAAGGTACCTCGCTCATCTGTAGAAACAATAGTACGCAAGTATAAACACCATGGGACCACGCAGGCGTCATACCGCTCAGGAAGGAGACGCGTTCTGTCTCCTAGAGATGAACGTACTTTGGGTCGAAAAGTGCAAATCCATCCCAGAACTACAGCAAAGGACCTTGTGAAGATGCTGGAGGAAACAGGTACAAAATGGTCTATATCCACAGGCAAACGAGTCCTATATCGAAAAGGGCTCGCAAGCCAAAGAACACATCCCAACCGTGAAGCACAGCATCATGTTGGGGGTGCTTTGCTGCAGGAGGGTCTGGTGCACCACTAGAACACCTGGGAAGGACCTTGTGGGGCTCGTCAGTTTGCAATTTGAAGTGGTACATATGTGCAACAACCTACTAAATTCATAGTGACAGGTTGCACAAGTAAACAAGGAGCATAGACTATTTCCCTGACCGGGAATCGAACCCGGGCCGCGGCGGTGAGAGCGCCGAATCCTAACCACTAGACCACCAGGGAAGGGTACTAGAGTGAAAATCGGTTCCCAGTGTGAGCTGGTACATACAGTTGAAGTCGTAAGTTTCCATCCACTTAGGCTGGAGTCATTAAAACCTGTTTGTCAACCCCTCCACACATTTCTTGTTAACAAACTATAGTTTTGGCAGTCGGTTAGGACATCTACTTTGTGCATGACACAAGTAATTTTTCCAACAATTGTTTACAGACCGATTATTTCACTTATAATTCAGTGTATCACAAATCCAGTGGGTCAGAAGTTTACATACACTAAGTTGGCTGTGCCTTTAAACAGTTTGGAAAATTCCCGAAAATGATGTCATGGCTTTAGAAGCTTCTGATAGGCTAATTGACATCCTTTGAGTCAATTGGAGGTGTACCTGTAGATGTATTTCAAGGCCTACCTTCAAACTCAGTGCCTCTTTGCTTGACTCCATGGGAAAACCAAAGGAAATCAGCCAAGACCTCAGAAAAAAAATGTAGACCTCCACAAATCTGGTTCATCCTTGGGAGCAATTTCCAAACGCCTGAAGGTACCTCGCTCATCTGTAGAAACAATAGTACGCAAGTATAAACACCATGGGACCACGCAGGCGTCATACCGCTCAGGAAGGAGACGCGTTCTGTCTCCTAGAGATGAACGTACTTTGGGTCGAAAAGTGCAAATCCATCCCAGAACTACAGCAAAGGACCTTGTGAAGATGCTGGAGGAAACAGGTACAAAATGGTCTATATCCACAGGCAAACGAGTCCTATATCGAAAAGGGCTCGCAAGCCAAAGAACACATCCCAACCGTGAAGCACAGCATCATGTTGGGGGTGCTTTGCTGCAGGAGGGTCTGGTGCACCACTAGAACACCTGGGAAGGACCTTGTGGGGCTCGTCAGTTTGCAATTTGAAGTGGTACATATGTGCAACAACCTACTAAATTCATAGTGACAGGTTGCACAAGTAAACAAGGAGCATAGACTATTTCCCTGACCGGGAATCGAACCCGGGCCGCGGCGGTGAGAGCGCCGAATCCTAACCACTAGACCACCAGGGAAGGGTACTAGAGTGAAAATCGGTTCCCAGTGTGAGCTGGTACATACAGTTGAAGTCGTAAGTTTCCATCCACTTAGGCTGGAGTCATTAAAACCTGTTTGTCAACCCCTCCACACATTTCTTGTTAACAAACTATAGTTTTGGCAGTCGGTTAGGACATCTACTTTGTGCATGACACAAGTAATTTTTCCAACAATTGTTTACAGACCGATTATTTCACTTATAATTCAGTGTATCACAAATCCAGTGGGTCAGAAGTTTACATACACTAAGTTGGCTGTGCCTTTAAACAGTTTGGAAAATTCCCGAAAATGATGTCATGGCTTTAGAAGCTTCTGATAGGCTAATTGACATCCTTTGAGTCAATTGGAGGTGTACCTGTAGATGTATTTCAAGGCCTACCTTCAAACTCAGTGCCTCTTTGCTTGACTCCATGGGAAAACCAAAGGAAATCAGCCAAGACCTCAGAAAAAAAATGTAGACCTCCACAAATCTGGTTCATCCTTGGGAGCAATTTCCAAACGCCTGAAGGTACCTCGCTCATCTGTAGAAACAATAGTACGCAAGTATAAACACCATGGGACCACGCAGGCGTCATACCGCTCAGGAAGGAGACGCGTTCTGTCTCCTAGAGATGAACGTACTTTGGGTCGAAAAGTGCAAATCCATCCCAGAACTACAGCAAAGGACCTTGTGAAGATGCTGGAGGAAACAGGTACAAAATGGTCTATATCCACAGGCAAACGAGTCCTATATCGAAAAGGGCTCGCAAGCCAAAGAACACATCCCAACCGTGAAGCACAGCATCATGTTGGGGGTGCTTTGCTGCAGGAGGGTCTGGTGCACCACTAGAACACCTGGGAAGGACCTTGTGGGGCTCGTCAGTTTGCAATTTGAAGTGGTACATATGTGCAACAACCTACTAAATTCATAGTGACAGGTTGCACAAGTAAACAAGGAGCATAGACTATTTCCCTGACCGGGAATCGAACCCGGGCCGCGGCGGTGAGAGCGCCGAATCCTAACCACTAGACCACCAGGGAAGGGTACTAGAGTGAAAATCGGTTCCCAGTGTGAGCTGGTACATACAGTTGAAGTCGTAAGTTTCCATCCACTTAGGCTGGAGTCATTAAAACCTGTTTGTCAACCCCTCCACACATTTCTTGTTAACAAACTATAGTTTTGGCAGTCGGTTAGGACATCTACTTTGTGCATGACACAAGTAATTTTTCCAACAATTGTTTACAGACCGATTATTTCACTTATAATTCAGTGTATCACAAATCCAGTGGGTCAGAAGTTTACATACACTAAGTTGGCTGTGCCTTTAAACAGTTTGGAAAATTCCCGAAAATGATGTCATGGCTTTAGAAGCTTCTGATAGGCTAATTGACATCCTTTGAGTCAATTGGAGGTGTACCTGTAGATGTATTTCAAGGCCTACCTTCAAACTCAGTGCCTCTTTGCTTTACTCCATGGGAAAACCAAAGGAAATCAGCCAAGACCTCAGAAAAAAAATGTAGACCTCCACAAATCTGGTTCATCCTTGGGAGCAATTTCCAAACGCCTGAAGGTACCTCGCTCATCTGTAGAAACAATAGTACGCAAGTATAAACACCATGGGACCACGCAGGCGTCATACCGCTCAGGAAGGAGACGCGTTCTGTCTCCTAGAGATGAACGTACTTTGGGTCGAAAAGTGCAAATCCATCCCAGAACTACAGCAAAGGACCTTGTGAAGATGCTGGAGGAAACAGGTACAAAATGGTCTATATCCACAGGCAAACGAGTCCTATATCGAAAAGGGCTCGCAAGCCAAAGAACACATCCCAACCGTGAAGCACAGCATCATGTTGGGGGTGCTTTGCTGCAGGAGGGTCTGGTGCACCACTAGAACACCTGGGAAGGACCTTGTGGGGCTCGTCAGTTTGCAATTTGAAGTGGTACATATGTGCAACAACCTACTAAATTCATAGTGACAGGTTGCACAAGTAAACAAGGAGCATAGACTATTTCCCTGACCGGGAATCGAACCCGGGCCGCGGCGGTGAGAGCGCCGAATCCTAACCACTAGACCACCAGGGAAGGGTACTAGAGTGCAAATCGGTTCCCAGTGTGAGCTGGTACATATGTGCGATAACCTTCAATATTCATAGTGACAGGTTGCACAAGTAAGCATGTAGCAAAGGAGTAGTTCCCTGACCGGGAATCGAACCCGGGCCACGGCGGTGAGAGCACCGAATCCTAACCACTAGACCACCAGGGAAGGGTACTAGAGTGAAAATCGGTTCCCAGTGTGAGCTGGTACATACAGTTGAAGTCGTAAGTTTCCATCCACTTAGGCTGGAGTCATTAAAACCTGTTTGTCAACCCCTCCACACATTTCTTGTTAACAAACTATAGTTTTGGCAGTCGGTTAGGACATCTACTTTGTGCATGACACAAGTAATTTTTCCAACAATTGTTTACAGACCGATTATTTCACTTATAATTCAGTGTATCACAAATCCAGTGGGTCAGAAGTTTACATACACTAAGTTGGCTGTGCCTTTAAACAGTTTGGAAAATTCCCGAAAATGATGTCATGGCTTTAGAAGCTTCTGATAGGCTAATTGACATCCTTTGAGTCAATTGGAGGTGTACCTGTAGATGTATTTCAAGGCCTACCTTCAAACTCAGTGCCTCTTTGCTTGACTCCATGGGAAAACCAAAGGAAATCAGCCAAGACCTCAGAAAAAAAATGTAGACCTCCACAAATCTGGTTCATCCTTGGGAGCAATTTCCAAACGCCTGAAGGTACCTCGCTCATCTGTAGAAACAATAGTACGCAAGTATAAACACCATGGGACCACGCAGGCGTCATACCGCTCAGGAAGGAGACGCGTTCTGTCTCCTAGAGATGAACGTACTTTGGGTCGAAAAGTGCAAATCCATCCCAGAACTACAGCAAAGGACCTTGTGAAGATGCTGGAGGAAACAGGTACAAAATGGTCTATATCCACAGGCAAACGAGTCCTATATCGAAAAGGGCTCGCAAGCCAAAGAACACATCCCAACCGTGAAGCACAGCATCATGTTGGGGGTGCTTTGCTGCAGGAGGGTCTGGTGCACCACTAGAACACCTGGGAAGGACACTGCAGGGCAAATCAGTTTGCAATTTGAATATGTGCAACAACCTACTAAATTCATAGTGACAGGTTGCACAAGTAAACAAGGAGCATAGACTATTTCCCTGACCGGGAATCGAACCCAGGCCGCGGCGGTGAGAGCGCCGAATCCTAACCACTAGACCACCAGGGAAGGGTACTAGAGTGCAAATCGGTTCCCAGTGTGAGCTGGTACATATGTGCGATAACCTTCGATATTCATAGTGACAGGTTGCACAAGTAAACATGTAGCAAAAGAGTAGTTCCCTGACCGGGAATCGAACCCGGGCCGCGGCGGTGAGAGCGCCGAATCCTAACCACTAGACCACCAGGGAAGGTTACTAGAGTGAAAATCGGTTCCCAGTGTGAGCTGGTACATACAGTTGAAGTCATAAGTTTCCATCCACTTAGGCTGGAGTCATTAAAACCTGTTTGTCAACCCCTCCACACATTTCTTGTTAACAAACTATAGTTTTGGCAGTCGGTTAGGACATCTACTTTGTGCATGACACAAGTAATTTTTCCAACAATTGTTTACAGACCGATTATTTCACTTATAATTCAGTGTATCACAAATCCAGTGGGTCAGAAGTTTACATACACTAAGTTGGCTGTGCCTTTAAACAGTTTGGAAAATTCCCGAAAATGATGTCATGGCTTTAGAAGCTTCTGATAGGCTAATTGACATCCTTTGAGTCAATTGGAGGTGTACCTGTAGATGTATTTCAAGGCCTACCTTCAAACTCAGTGCCTCTTTGCTTGACTCCATGGGAAAACCAAAGGAAATCAGCCAAGACCTCAGAAAAAAAATGTAGACCTCCACAAATCTGGTTCATCCTTGGGAGCAATTTCCAAACGCCTGAAGGTACCTCGCTCATCTGTAGAAACAATAGTACGCAAGTATAAACACCATGGGACCACGCAGGCGTCATACCGCTCAGGAAGGAGACGCGTTCTGTCTCCTAGAGATGAACGTACTTTGGGTCGAAAAGTGCAAATCCATCCCAGAACTACAGCAAAGGACCTTGTGAAGATGCTGGAGGAAACAGGTACAAAATGGTCTATATCCACAGGCAAACGAGTCCTATATCGAAAAGGGCTCGCAAGCCAAAGAACACATCCCAACCGTGAAGCACAGCATCATGTTGGGGGTGCTTTGCTGCAGGAGGGTCTGGTGCACCACTAGAACACCTGGGAAGGACACTGCAGGGCAAATCAGTTTGCAATTTGAATATGTGCAACAACCTACTAAATTCATAGTGACAGGTTGCACAAGTAAACAAGGAGCATAGACTATTTCCCTGACCGGGAATCGAACCCAGGCCGCGGCGGTGAGAGCGCCGAATCCTAACCACTAGACCACCAGGGAAGGGTACTAGAGTGCAAATCGGTTCCCAGTGTGAGCTGGTACATATGTGCGATAACCTTCGATATTCATAGTGACAGGTTGCACAAGTAAACATGTAGCAAAAGAGTAGTTCCCTGACCGGGAATCGAACCCGGGCCGCGGCGGTGAGAGCGCCGAATCCTAACCACTAGACCACCAGGGAAGGTTACTAGAGTGAAAATCGGTTCCCAGTGTGAGCTGGTACATACAGTTGAAGTCATAAGTTTCCATCCACTTAGGCTGGAGTCATTAAAACCTGTTTGTCAACCCCTCCACACATTTCTTGTTAACAAACTATAGTTTTGGCAGTCGGTTAGGACATCTACTTTGTGCATGACACAAGTAATTTTTCCAACAATTGTTTACAGACCGATTATTTCACTTATAATTCAGTGTATCACAAATCCAGTGGGTCAGAAGTTTACATACACTAAGTTGGCTGTGCCTTTAAACAGTTTGGAAAATTCCCGAAAATGATGTCATGGCTTTAGAAGCTTCTGATAGGCTAATTGACATCCTTTGAGTCAATTGGAGGTGTACCTGTAGATGTATTTCAAGGCCTACCTTCAAACTCAGTGCCTCTTTGCTTGACTCCATGGGAAAACCAAAGGAAATCAGCCAAGACCTCAGAAAAAAAATGTAGACCTCCACAAATCTGGTTCATCCTTGGGAGCAATTTCCAAACGCCTGAAGGTACCTCGCTCATCTGTAGAAACAATAGTACGCAAGTATAAACACCATGGGACCACGCAGGCGTCATACCGCTCAGGAAGGAGACGCGTTCTGTCTCCTAGAGATGAACGTACTTTGGGTCGAAAAGTGCAAATCCATCCCAGAACTACAGCAAAGGACCTTGTGAAGATGCTGGAGGAAACAGGTACAAAATGGTCTATATCCACAGGCAAACGAGTCCTATATCGAAAAGGGAAGGGAAATATGTTGGGGGTGCTTTGCTGCAGGAGGGTCTGGTGCACCACTAGAACACCTGGGAAGGACACTGCAGGGCAAATCAGTTTGCAATTTGAAGTGGTACCAATTTCTGGGATGGATTTGCACTTTTCGACCCAAAGTACGTTCATCTCTAGGAGACAGAACGCGTCTCCTTCCTGAGCAGTATGACGCCTGCGTGGTCCCATGGTGTTTATACTTGCGTACTATTGTTTCTACAGATGAGCGAGGTACCTTCAGGCGTTTGTGCAACAACCTACTAAATTCATAGTGACAGGTTGCACAAGTAAACAAGGAGCATAGACTATTTCCCTGACCGGGAATCGAACCCGGGCCACGGCGGTGAGAGCGCCGAATCCTAACCACTAGACCACCAGGGAAGGGTACTAGAGTGAAAATCGGTTCCCAGTGTGAGCTGGTACATACAGTTGAAGTCGTAAGTTTCCATCCACTTAGGCTGGAGTCATTAAAACCTGTTTGTCAACCCCTCCACACATTTCTTGTTAACAAACAATAGTTTTGGCAGTCGGTTAGGACATCTACTTTGTGCATGACACAAGTAATTTTTCCAACAATTGTTTACAGACCGATTATTTCACTTATAATTCAGTGTATCACAAATCCAGTGGGTCAGAAGTTTACATACACTAAGTTGGCTGTGCCTTTAAACAGTTTGGAAAATTCCCGAAAATGATGTCATGGCTTTAGAAGCTTCTGATAGGCTAATTGACATCCTTTGAGTCAATTGGAGGTGTACCTGTAGATGTATTTCAAGGCCTACCTTCAAACGCAGTGCCTCTTTGCTTGACTCCATGGGAAAACCAAAGGAAATCAGCCAAGACCTCAGAAAAAAAATGTAGACCTCCACAAATCTGGTTCATCCTTGGGAGCAATTTCCAAACGCCTGAAGGTACCTCGCTCATCTGTAGAAACAATAGTACGCAAGTATAAACACCATGGGACCACGCAGGCGTCATACCGCTCAGGAAGGAGACGCGTTCTGTCTCCTAGAGATGAACGTACTTTGGGTCGAAAAGTGCAAATCCATCCCAGAACTACAGCAAAGGACCTTGTGAAGATGCTGGAGGAAACAGGTACAAAATGGTCTATATCCACAGGCAAACGAGTCCTATATCGAAAAGGGCTCGCAAGCCGTGAAGCACAGCATCATGTTGGGGGTGCTTTGCTGCAGGAGGGTCTGGTGCACCACTAGAACACCTGGGAAGGACACTGCAGGGCAAATCAGTTTGCAATTTGAATATGTGCAACAACCTACTAAATTCATAGTGACAGGTTGCACAAGTAAACAAGGAGCATAGACTATTTCGCTGACCGGGAATCGAACCCGGGCCACGGCGGTGAGAGCGCCGAATCCTAACCACTAGACCACCAGGGAAGGGTACTAGAGTGAAAATCGGTTCCCAGTGTGAGCTGGTACATACAGTTGAAGTCATAAGTTTCCATCCACTTAGGCTGGAGTCATTAAAACCTGTTTGTCAACCCCTCCACACATTTCTTGTTAACAAACAATAGTTTTGGCAGTCGGTTAGGACATCTACTTTGTGCATGACACAAGTAATTTTTCCAACAATTGTTTACAGACCGATTATTTCACTTATAATTCAGTGTATCACAAATCCAGTGGGTCAGAAGTTTACATACACTAAGTTGGCTGTGCCTTTAAACAGTTTGGAAAATTCCCGAAAATGATGTCATGGCTTTAGAAGCTTCTGATAGGCTAATTGACATCCTTTGAGTCAATTGGAGGTGTACCTGTAGATGTATTTCAAGGCCTACCTTCAAACTCAGTGCCTCTTTGCTTGACTCCATGGGAAAACCAAAGGAAATCAGCCAAGACCTCAGAAAAAAATGTAGACCTCCACAAATCTGGTTCATCCTTGGGAGCAATTTCCAAACGCCTGAAGGTACCTCGCTCATCTGTAGAAACAATAGTACGCAAGTATAAACACCATGGGACCACGCAGGCGTCATACCGCTCAGGAAGGAGACGCGTTCTGTCTCCTAGAGATGAACGTACTTTGGGTCGAAAAGTGCAAATCCATCCCAGAACTACAGCAAAGGACCTTGTGAAGATGCTGGAGGAAACAGGTACAAAATGGTCTATATCCACAGGCAAACGAGTCCTATATCGAAAAGGGCTCGCAAGCCAAAGAACACATCCCAACCGTGAAGCACAGCATCATGTTGGGGGTGCTTTGCTGCAGGAGGGTCTGGTGCACCACTAGAACTATTTCCTTTACCGGGAATCGAACCCGGGCCGCGGCGGTGAGAGCGCCGAATCCTAACCACTAGACCACCAGGGAAGGGTACTAGAGTGCAAATCGGTTCCCAGTGTGAGCTGGTACATATGTGCGATAACCTTCCATATTCATAGTGACAGGTTGCACAAGTAAACATGTAGCAAAAGAGTAGTTCCCTGACCGGGAATCGAACCCGGGCCGCGGCGGTGAGAGCGCCGAATCCTAACCACTAGACCATCAGGGAAGGGTACTAGAGTGAAAATCGGTTCCCAGTGTGAGCTGGTACATACAGTTGAAGTCGTAAGTTTCCATCCACTTAGGCTGGAGTCATTAAAACCTGTTTGTTAACCCCTCCACACATTTCTTGTTAACAAACTATAGTTTTGGCAGTCGGTTAGGACATCTACTTTGTGCATGACACAAGTAATTTTTCCAACAATTGTTTACAGACCGATTATTTCACTTAGTCTATATCCACAGGCAAACGAGTCCTATATCGAAAAGGGCTCGCAAGCCAAAGAACACATCCCAACCGTGAAGCACAGCATCATGTTGGGGGTGCTTTGCTGCAGGAGGGTCTGGTGCACCACTAGAACACCTGGGAAGGACACTGCAGGTCAAATCAGTTTGCAATTTGAATATGTGCGATAACCTTCCATATTCATAGTGACAGGTTGCACAAGTAAACATGTAGCAAAAGAGTAGTTCCCTGACCGGGAATCGAACCCGGGCCGCGGCGGTGAGAGCGCCGAATCCTAACCACTAGACCACCAGGGAAGGGTACTAGAGTGAAAATCGGTTCCCAGTGTGAGCTGGTACATACAGTTGAAGTCGTAAGTTTCCATCCACTTAGGCTGGAGTCATTAAAACCTGTTTGTCAACCCCTCCACACATTTCTTGTTAACAAACTATAGTTTTGGCAGTCGGTTAGGACATCTACTTTGTGCATGACACAAGTAATTTTTCCAACAATTGTTTACAGACCGATTATTTCACTTATAATTCAGTGTATCACAAATCCAGTGGGTCAGAAGTTTACATACACTAAGTTGGCTGTGCCTTTAAACAGTTTGGAAAATTCCCGAAAATGATGTCATGGCTTTAGAAGCTTCTGATAGGCTAATTGACATCCTTTGAGTCAATTGGAGGTGTACCTGTAGATGTATTTCAAGGCCTACCTTCAAACTCAGTGCCTCTTTGCTTGACTCCATGGGAAAACCAAAGGAAATCAGCCAAGACCTCAGAAAAAAAATGTAGACCTCCACAAATCTGGTTCATCCTTGGGAGCAATTTCCAAACGCCTGAAGGTACCTCGCTCATCTGTAGAAACAATAGTACGCAAGTATAAACACCATGGGACCACGCAGGCGTCATACCGCTCAGGAAGGAGACGCGTTCTGTCTCCTAGAGATGAATGTACTTTGGGTCGAAAAGTGCAAATCCATCCCAGAACTACAGCAAAGGACCTTGTGAAGATGCTGGAGGAAACAGGTACAAAATGGTCTATATCCACAGGCAAACGAGTCCTATATCGAAAAGGGCTCGCAAGCCAAAGAACACATCCCAACCGTGAAGCACAGCATCATGTTGGGGGTGCTTTGCTGCAGGAGGGTCTGGTGCACCACTAGAACACCTGGGAAGGACACTGCAGGTCAAATCAGTTTGCAATTTGAATATGTGCGATAACCTTCCATATTCATAGTGACAGGTTGCACAAGTAAACATGTAGCAAAAGAGTAGTTCCCTGACCGGGAATCGAACCCGGGCCGCGGCGGTGAGAGCGCCGAATCCTAACCACTAGACCACCAGGGAAGGGTACTAGAGTGAAAATCGGTTCCCAGTGTGAGCTGGTACATACAGTTGAAGTCGTAAGTTTCCATCCACTTAGGCTGGAGTCATTAAAACCTGTTTGTCAACCCCTCCACACATTTCTTGTTAACAAACTATAGTTTTGGCAGTCGGTTAGGACATCTACTTTGTGCATGACACAAGTAATTTTTCCAACAATTGTTTACAGACCGATTATTTCACTTATAATTCAGTGTATCACAAATCCAGTGGGTCAGAAGTTTACATACACTAAGTTGGCTGTGCCTTTAAACAGTTTGGAAAATTCCCGAAAATGATGTCATGGCTTTAGAAGCTTCTGATAGGCTAATTGACATCCTTTGAGTCAATTGGAGGTGTACCTGTAGATGTATTTCAAGGCCTACCTTCAAACTCAGTGCCTCTTTGCTTGACTCCATGGGAAAACCAAAGGAAATCAGCCAAGACCTCAGAAAAAAAATGTAGACCTCCACAAATCTGGTTCATCCTTGGGAGCAATTTCCAAACGCCTGAAGGTACCTCGCTCATCTGTAGAAACAATAGTACGCAAGTATAAACACCATGGGACCACGCAGGCGTCATACCGCTCAGGAAGGAGACGCGTTCTGTCTCCTAGAGATGAACGTACTTTGGGTCGAAAAGTGCAAATCCATCCCAGAACTACAGCAAAGGACCTTGTGAAGATGCTGGAGGAAACAGGTACAAAATGGTCTATATCCACAGGCAAACGAGTCCTATATCGAAAAGGGCTCGCAAGCCAAAGAACACATCCCAACCGTGAAGCACAGCATCATGTTGGGGGTGCTTTGCTGCAGGAGGGTCTGGTGCACCACTAGAACACCTGGGAAGGACACTGCAGGGCAAATCAGTTTGCAATTTGAAGTGGTACATATGTGCAACAACCTACTAAATTCATAGTGACAGGATGCACAACTAAACAAGGAGCATAGACTATTTCCTTTACCGGGAATCGAACCCGGGCCGCGGCGGTGAGAGCGCCGAATCCTAACCACTAGACCACCAGGGAAGGGTACTAGAGTGCAAATCGGTTCCCAGTGTGAGCTGGTACATATGTGCGATAACCTTCCATATTCATAGTGACAGGTTGCACAAGTAAACATGTAGCAAAAGAGTAGTTCCCTGACCGGGAATCGAACCCGGGCCGCGGCGGTGAGAGCACCGAATCCTAACCACTAGACCATCAGGGAAGGGTACTAGAGTGAAAATCGGTTCCCAGTGTGAGCTGGTACATACAGTTGAAGTCGTAAGTTTCCATCCACTTAGGCTGGAGTCATTAAAACCTGTTCGTCAACCCCTCCACACATTTCTTGTTAACAAACTATAGTTTTGGCAGTCGGTTAGGACATCTACTTTGTGCATGACACAAGTAATTTTTCCAACAATTGTTTACAGACCGATTATTTCACTTATAATTCAGTGTATCACAAATCCAGTGGGTCAGAAGTTTACATACACTAAGTTGGCTGTGCCTTTAAACAGTTTGGAAAATTCCCGAAAATGATGTCATGGCTTTAGAAGCTTCTGATAGGCTAATTGACATCCTTTGAGTCAATTGGAGGTGTACCTGTAGATGTATTTCAAGGCCTACCTTCAAACTCAGTGCCTCTTTGCTTGACTCCATGGGAAAACCAAAGGAAATCAGCCAAGACCTCAGAAAAAAATGTAGACCTCCACAAATCTGGTTCATCCTTGGGAGCAATTTCCAAACGCCTGAAGGTACCTCGCTCATCTGTAGAAACAATAGTACGCAAGTATAAACACCATGGGACCACGCAGGCGTCATACCGCTCAGGAAGGAGACGCGTTCTGTCTCCTAGAGATGAACGTACTTTGGGTCGAAAAGTGCAAATCCATCCCAGAACTACAGCAAAGGACCTTGTGAAGATGCTGGAGGAAACAGGTACAAAATGGTCTATATCCACAGGCAAACGAGTCCTATATCGAAAAGGGCTCGCAAGCCAAAGAACACATCCCAACCGTGAAGCACAGCATCATGTTGGGGGTGCTTTGCTGCAGGAGGGTCTGGTGCACCACTAGAACACCTGGGAAGGACACTGCAGGTCAAATCAGTTTGCAATTTGAATATGTGCGATAACCTTCCATATTCATAGTGACAGGTTGCACAAGTAAACATGTAGCAAAAGAGTAGTTCCCTGACCGGGAATCGAACCCGGGCCGCGGCGGTGAGAGCGCCGAATCCTAACCACTAGACCACCAGGGAAGGGTACTAGAGTGAAAATCGGTTCCCAGTGTGAGCTGGTACATACAGTTGAAGTCGTAAGTTTCCATCCACTTAGGCTGGAGTCATTAAAACCTGTTTGTCAACCCCTCCACACATTTCTTGTTAACAAACTATAGTTTTGGCAGTCGGTTAGGACATCTACTTTGTGCATGACACAAGTAATTTTTCCAACAATTGTTTACAGACCGATTATTTCACTTATAATTCAGTGTATCACAAATCCAGTGGGTCAGAAGTTTACATACACTAAGTTGGCTGTGCCTTTAAACAGTTTGGAAAATTCCCGAAAATGATGTCATGGCTTTAGAAGCTTCTGATAGGCTAATTGACATCCTTTGAGTCAATTGGAGGTGTACCTGTAGATGTATTTCAAGGCCTACCTTCAAACTCAGTGCCTCTTTGCTTGACTCCATGGGAAAACCAAAGGAAATCAGCCAAGACCTCAGAAAAAAAATGTAGACCTCCACAAATCTGGTTCATCCTTGGGAGCAATTTCCAAACGCCTGAAGGTACCTCGCTCATCTGTAGAAACAATAGTACGCAAGTATAAACACCATGGGACCACGCAGGCGTCATACCGCTCAGGAAGGAGACGCGTTCTGTCTCCTAGAGATGAACGTACTTTGGGTCGAAAAGTGCAAATCCATCCCAGAACTACAGCAAAGGACCTTGTGAAGATGCTGGAGGAAACAGGTACAAAATGGTCTATATCCACAGGCAAACGAGTCCTATATCGAAAAGGGCTCGCAAGCCAAAGAACACATCCCAACCGTGAAGCACAGCATCATGTTGGGGGTGCTTTGCTGCAGGAGGGTCTGGTGCACCACTAGAACACCTGGGAAGGACACTGCAGGGCAAATCAGTTTGCAATTTGAAGTGGTACATATGTGCAACAACCTACTAAATTCATAGTGACAGGATGCACAACTAAACAAGGAGCATAGACTATTTCCTTTACCGGGAATCGAACCCGGGCCGCGGCGGTGAGAGCGCCGAATCCTAACCACTAGACCACCAGGGAAGGGTACTAGAGTGCAAATCGGTTCCCAGTGTGAGCTGGTACATATGTGCGATAACCTTCCATATTCATAGTGACAGGTTGCACAAGTAAACATGTAGCAAAAGAGTAGTTCCCTGACCGGGAATCGAACCCGGGCCGCGGCGGTGAGAGCGCCGAATCCTAACCACTAGACCATCAGGGAAGGGTACTAGAGTGAAAATCGGTTCCCAGTGTGAGCTGGTACATACAGTTGAAGTCGTAAGTTTCCATCCACTTAGGCTGGAGTCATTAAAACCTGTTTGTTAACCCCTCCACACATTTCTTGTTAACAAACTATAGTTTTGGCAGTCGGTTAGGACATCTACTTTGTGCATGACACAAGTAATTTTTCCAACAATTGTTTACAGACCGATTATTTCACTTAGTCTATATCCACAGGCAAACGAGTCCTATATCGAAAAGGGCTCGCAAGCCAAAGAACACATCCCAACCGTGAAGCACAGCATCATGTTGGGGGTGCTTTGCTGCAGGAGGGTCTGGTGCACCACTAGAACACCTGGGAAGGACACTGCAGGTCAAATCAGTTTGCAATTTGAATATGTGCGATAACCTTCCATATTCATAGTGACAGGTTGCACAAGTAAACATGTAGCAAAAGAGTAGTTCCCTGACCGGGAATCGAACCCGGGCCGCGGCGGTGAGAGCGCCGAATGCTAACCACTAGACCACCAGGGAAGGGTACTAGAGTGAAAATCGGTTCCCAGTGTGAGCTGGTACATACAGTTGAAGTCGTAAGTTTCCATCCACTTAGGCTGGAGTCATTAAAACCTGTTTGTCAACCCCTCCACACATTTCTTGTTAACAAACTATAGTTTTGGCAGTCGGTTAGGACATCTACTTTGTGCATGACACAAGTAATTTTTCCAACAATTGTTTACAGACCGATTATTTCACTTATAATTCAGTGTATCACAAATCCAGTGGGTCAGAAGTTTACATACACTAAGTTGGCTGTGCCTTTAAACAGTTTGGAAAATTCCCGAAAATGATGTCATGGCTTTAGAAGCTTCTGATAGGCTAATTGACATCCTTTGAGTCAATTGGAGGTGTACCTGTAGATGTATTTCAAGGCCTACCTTCAAACTCAGTGCCTCTTTGCTTGACTCCATGGGAAAACCAAAGGAAATCAGCCAAGACCTCAGAAAAAAAATGTAGACCTCCACAAATCTGGTTCATCCTTGGGAGCAATTTCCAAACGCCTGAAGGTACCTCGCTCATCTGTAGAAACAATAGTACGCAAGTATAAACACCATGGGACCACGCAGGCGTCATACCGCTCAGGAAGGAGACGCGTTCTGTCTCCTAGAGATGAACGTACTTTGGGTCGAAAAGTGCAAATCCATCCCAGAACTACAGCAAAGGACCTTGTGAAGATGCTGGAGGAAACAGGTACAAAATGGTCTATATCCACAGGCAAACGAGTCCTATATCGAAAAGGGCTCGCAAGCCAAAGAACACATCCCAACCGTGAAGCACAGCATCATGTTGGGGGTGCTTTGCTGCAGGAGGGTCTGGTGCACCACTAGAACACCTGGGAAGGACACTGCAGGGCAAATCAGTTTGCAATTTGAAGTGGTACATATGTGCAACAACCTACTAAATTCATAGTGACAGGGCGGTGAGAGCGCCGAATCCTAACCACTAGACCACCAGGGAAGGGTACTAGAGTGAAAATCGGTTCCCAGTGTGAGCTGGTACATACAGTTGAAGTCGTAAGTTTCCATCCACTTAGGCTGGAGTCATTAAAACCTGTTTGTCAACCCCTCCACACATTTCTTGTTAACAAACTATAGTTTTGGCAGTCGGTTAGGACATCTACTTTGTGCATGACACAAGTAATTTTTCCAACAATTGTTTACAGACCGATTATTTCACTTATAATTCAGTGTATCACAAATCCAGTGGGTCAGAAGTTTACATACACTAAGTTGTCATGGCTTTAGAAGCTTCTGATAGGCTAATTGACATCCTTTGAGTCAATTGGAGGTGTACCTGTAGATGTATTTCAAGGCCTACCTTCAAACTCAGTGCCTCTTTGCTTGACTCCATGGGAAAACCAAAGGAAATCAGCCAAGACCTCAGAAAAAAAATGTAGACCTCCACAAATCTGGTTCATCCTTGGGAGCAATTTCCAAACGCCTGAAGGTACCTCGCTCATCTGTAGAAACAATAGTACGCAAGTATAAACACCATGGGACCACGCAGGCGTCATACCGCTCAGGAAGGAGACGCGTTCTGTCTCCTAGAGATGAACGTACTTTGGGTCGAAAAGTGCAAATCCATCCCAGAACTACAGCAAAGGACCTTGTGAAGATGCTGGAGGAAACAGGTACAAAATGGTCTATATCCACAGGCAAACGAGTCCTATATCGAAAAGGGCTCGCAAGCCAAAGAACACATCCCAACCGTGAAGCACAGCATCATGTTGGGGGTGCTTTGCTGCAGGAGGGTCTGGTGCACCACTAGAACACCTGGGAAGGACACTGCAGGTCAAATCAGTTTGCAATTTGAATATGTGCAACAACCTACTAAATTCATAGTGACAGGTTGCACAAGTAAACATGTAGCAAAAGAGTAGTTCCCTGACCGGGAATCGAACCCGGGCCGCGGCGGTGAGAGCGCCGAATCCTAACCACTAGACCACCAGGGAAGGGTACTAGAGTGAAAATCGGTTCCCAGTGTGAGCTGGTACATACAGTTGAAGTCGTAAGTTTCCATCCACTTAGGCTGGAGTCATTAAAACCTGTTTGTCAACCCCTCCACACATTTCTTGTTAACAAACTATAGTTTTGGCAGTCGGTTAGGACATCTACTTTGTGCATGACACAAGTAATTTTTCCAACAATTGTTTACAGACCGATTATTTCACTTATAATTCAGTGTATCACAAATCCAGTGGGTCAGAAGTTTACATACACTAAGTTGGCTGTGCCTTTAAACAGTTTGGAAAATTCCCGAAAATGATGTCATGGCTTTAGAAGCTTCTGATAGGCTAATTGACATCCTTTGAGTCAATTGGAGGTGTACCTGTAGATGTATTTCAAGGCCTACCTTCAAACTCAGTGCCTCTTTGCTTGACTCCATGGGAAAACCAAAGGAAATCAGCCAAGACCTCAGAAAAAAAATGTAGACCTCCACAAATCTGGTTCATCCTTGGGAGCAATTTCCAAACGCCTGAAGGTACCTCGCTCATCTGTAGAAACAATAGTACGCAAGTATAAACACCATGGGACCACGCAGGCGTCATACCGCTCAGGAAGGAGACGCGTTCTGTCTCCTAGAGATGAACGTACTTTGGGTCGAAAAGTGCAAATCCATCCCAGAACTACAGCAAAGGACCTTGTGAAGATGCTGGAGGAAACAGGTAAGAAATGGTCTATATCGAAAAGGGCTCGCAAGTCAAAGAACACATCCCATCCCGTGAAGCACAGCATCATGTTGGGGGTGCTTTGCTGCAGGAGGGTCTGGTGCACCACTAGAACACCTGGGAAGGACACTGCAGGGCAAATCAGTTTGCAATTTGAATATGTGCAACAACCTACTAAATTCATAGTGACAGGTTGCACAAGCGCCGAATCCTAACCACTAGACCACCAGGGAAGGGTACTAGAGTGCAAATCGGTTCCCAGTGTGAGCTGGTACATATGTGCGATAACCTTCCATATTCATAGTGACAGGTTGCACAAGTAAACATGTAGCAAAAGAGTAGTTCCCTGACCGGGAATCGAACCCGGGCTGCGGCAGTGAGAGCGCCAAATCCTAACCACTAGACCACCAGGGAAGGGTACTAGAGTGAAAATCGGTTCCCAGTGTGAGCTGGTACATACAGTTGAAGTTGTAAGTTTCCATCCACTTAGGCTGGAGTCATTAAAACCTGTTTGTCAACCCCTCCACACATTTTTTGTTAACAAACTATAGTTTTGGCAGTCGGTTAGGACATCTACTTTGTGCATGACACAAGTAATTTTTCCAACAATTGTTTACAGACCGATTATTTCACTTATAATTCAGTGTATCACAAATCCAGTGGGTCAGAAGTTTACATACACTAAGTTGGCTGTGCCTTTAAACAGTTTGGAAAATTCCCGAAAATGATGTCATGGCTTTAGAAGCTTCTGATAGGCTAATTGACATCCTTTGAGTCAATTGGAGGTGTACCTGTAGATGTATTTCAAGGCCTACCTTCAAACTCAGTGCCTCTTTGCTTGACTCCATGGGAAAATCAAAGGAAATCAGCCAAGACCTCAGAAAAAAAATGTAGACCTCCACAAATCTGGTTCATCCTTGGGAGCAATTTCCAAACGCCTGAAGGTACCTCGCTCATCTGTAGAAACAATAGTACGCAAGTATAAACACCATGGGACCACGCAGGCGTCATACCGCTCAGGAAGGAGACGCGTTCTGTCTCCTAGAGATGAACGTACTTTGGGTCGAAAAGTGCAAATCCATCCCAGAACTACAGCAAAGGACCTTGTGAAGATGCTGGAGGAAACAGGTACAAAATGGTCTATATCCACAGGCAAACGAGTCCTATATCGAAAAGGGCTCGCAAGCCAAAGAACACATCCCAACCGTGAAGCACAGCATCATGTTGGGGGTGCTTTGCTGCAGGAGGGTCTGGTGCACCACTAGAACACCTGGGAAGGACACTGCAGGGCAAATCAGTTTGCAATTTGAATATGTGCAACAACCTACTAAATTCATAGTGACAGGTTGCACAAGTAAACAAGGAGCATAGACTATTTCCCTGACCGGGAATCGAACCCAGGCCGCGGCGGTGAGAGCGCCGAATCCTAACCACTAGACCACCAGGGAAGGGTACTAGAGTGCAAATCGGTTCCCAGTGTGAGCTGGTACATATGTGCGATAACCTTCGATATTCATAGTGACAGGTTGCACAAGTAAACATGTAGCAAAAGAGTAGTTCCCTGACCGGGAATCGAACCCGGGCCGCGGCGGTGAGAGCGCCGAATCCTAACCACTAGACCACCAGGGAAGGGTACTAGAGTGAAAATCGGTTCCCAGTGTGAGCTGGTACATACAGTTGAAGTCATAAGTTTCCATCCACTTAGGCTGGAGTCATTAAAACCTGTTTGTCAACCCCTCCACACATTTCTTGTTAACAAACTATAGTTTTGGCAGTCGGTTAGGACATCTACTTTGTGCATGACACAAGTAATTTTTCCAACAATTGTTTACAGACCGATTATTTCACTTATAATTCAGTGTATCACAAATCCAGTGGGTCAGAAGTTTACATACACTAAGTTGGCTGTGCCTTTAAACAGTTTGGAAAATTCCCGAAAATGATGTCATGGCTTTAGAAGCTTCTGATAGGCTAATTGACATCCTTTGAGTCAATTGGAGGTGTACCTGTAGATGTATTTCAAGGCCTACCTTCAAACTCAGTGCCTCTTTGCTTGACTCCATGGGAAAACCAAAGGAAATCAGCCAAGACCTCAGAAAAAAAATGTAGACCTCCACAAATCTGGTTCATCCTTGGGAGCAATTTCCAAACGCCTGAAGGTACCTCGCTCATCTGTAGAAACAATAGTACGCAAGTATAAACACCATGGGACCACGCAGGCGTCATACCGCTCAGGAAGGAGACGCGTTCTGTCTCCTAGAGATGAACGTACTTTGGGTCGAAAAGTGCAAATCCATCCCAGAACTACAGCAAAGGACCTTGTGAAGATGCTGGAGGAAACAGGTACAAAATGGTCTATATCCACAGGCAAACGAGTCCTATATCGAAAAGGGCTCGCAAGCCAACCGTGAAGCACAGCATCATGTTGGGGGTGCTTTGCTGCAGGAGGGTCTGGTGCACCACTAGAACACCTGGGAAGGACACTGCAGGGCAAATCAGTTTGCAATTTGAATATGTGCAACAACCTACTAAATTCATAGTGACAGGTTGCACAAGTAAACAAGGAGCATAGACTATTTCCCTGACCGGGAATCGAACCCAGGCCGCGGCGGTGAGAGCGCCGAATCCTAACCACTAGACCACCAGGGAAGGGTACTAGAGTGCAAATCGGTTCCCAGTGTGAGCTGGTACATATGTGCGATAACCTTCCATATTCATAGTGACAGGTTGCACAAGTAAGCATGTAGCAAAAGAGTAGTTCCCTGACCGGGAATCGAACCCGGGCCACGGCGGTGAGAGCACCGAATCCTAACCACTAGACCACCAGGGAAGGGTACTAGAGTGAAAATCGGTTCCCAGTGTGAGCTGGTACATACAGTTGAAGTCGTAAGTTTCCATCCACTTAGGCTGGAGTCATTAAAACCTGTTTGTCAACCCCTCCACACATTTCTTGTTAACAAACTATAGTTTTGGCAGTCGGTTAGGACATCTACTTTGTGCATGACACAAGTAATTTTTCCAACAATTGTTTACAGACCGATTATTTCACTTATAATTCAGTGTATCACAAATCCAGTGGGTCAGAAGTTTACATACACTAAGTTGGCTGTGCCTTTAAACAGTTTGGAAAATTCCCGAAAATGATGTCATGGCTTTAGAAGCTTCTGATAGGCTAATTGACATCCTTTGAGTCAATTGGAGGTGTACCTGTAGATGTATTTCAAGGCCTACCTTCAAACTCAGTGCCTCTTTGCTTGACTCCATGGGAAAACCAAAGGAAATCAGCCAAGACCTCAGAAAAAAAATGTAGACCTCCACAAATCTGGTTCATCCTTGGGAGCAATTTCCAAACGCCTGAAGGTACCTCGCTCATCTGTAGAAACAATAGTACGCAAGTATAAACACCATGGGACCACGCAGGCGTCATACCGCTCAGGAAGGAGACGCGTTCTCTCTCCTAGAGATGAACGTACTTTGGGTCGAAAAGTGCAAATCCATCCCAGAACTACAGCAAAGGACCTTGTGAAGATGCTGGAGGAAACAGGTACAAAATGGTCTATATCCACAGGCAAACGAGTCCTGTATCGAAAAGGGCTCGCAAGCCAAAGAACACATCCCAACCGTGAAGCACAGCATCATGTTGGGGGTGCTTTGCTGCAGGAGGGTCTGGTGCACCACTAGAACACCTGGGAAGGACACTGCAGGGCAAATCAGTTTGCAATTTGAAGTGGTACATATGTGCAACAACCTACTAAATTCATAGTGACAGGATGCACAACTAAACAAGGAGCATAGACTATTTCCTTTACCGGGAATCGAACCCGGGCCGCGGCGGTGAGAGTGCCGAATCCTAACCACTAGACCACCAGGGAAGGGTACTAGAGTGCAAATCGGTTCCCAGTGTGAGCTGGTACATATGTGCGATAACCTTCCATATTCATAGTGACAGGTTGCACAAGTAAACATGTAGCAAAAGAGTAGTTCCCTGACCGGGAATCGAACCCGGGCCGCGGCGGTGAGAGCGCCGAATCCTAACCACTAGACCACCAGGGAAGGGTACTAGAGTGAAAATCGGTTCCCAGTGTGAGCTGGTACATACAGTTGAAGTCGTGAGTTTCCATCCACTTAGGCTGGAGTCATTAAAACCTGTTTGTCAACCCCTCCACACATTTCTTGTTAACAAACTATAGTTTTGGCAGTCGATTAGGACATCTACTTTGTCCATGACACAAGTAATTTTTCCAACAATTGTTTACAGACCGATTATTTCACTTATAATTCAGTGTATCACAAATCCAGTGGGTCAGAAGTTTACATACACTAAGTTGGCTGTGCCTTTAAACAGTTTGGAAAATTCCCGAAAATGATGTCATGGCTTTAGAAGCTTCTGATAGGCTAATTGACATCCTTTGAGTCAATTGGAGGTGTACCTGTAGATGTATTTCAAGGCCTACCTTCAAACTCAGTGCCTCTTTGCTTGACTCCATGGGAAAACCAAAGGAAATCAGCCAAGACCTCAGAAAAAAAATGTAGACCTCCACAAATCTGGTTCATCCTTGGGAGCAATTTCCAAACGCCTGAAGGTACCTCGCTCATCTGTAGAAACAATAGTACGCAAGTATAAACACCATGGGACCACGCAGGCGTCATACCGCTCAGGAAGGAGACGCGTTCTGTCTCCTAGAGATGAACGTACTTTGGGTCGAAAAGTGCAAATCCATCCCAGAACTACAGCAAAGGATGCTGAAGATGCTGTAGGAAACAGATACAAAATGGTCTATATCCACAGGCAAACGAGTCCTGTATCGAAAAGGGCTCGCAAGCCAAAGAACACATCCCAACCGTGAAGCACAGCATCATGTTGGGGGTGCTTTGCTGCAGGAGGGTCTGGTGCACCACTAGAACACCTGGGAAGGACACTGCAGGGCAAATCAGTTTGCAATTTGAAGTGGTACATATGTGCAACAACCTACTAAATTCATAGTGACAGGATGCACAACTAAACAAGGAGCATAGACTATTTCCTTTACCGGGAATCGAACCCGGGCCGCGGCGGTGAGAGTGCCGAATCCTAACCACTAGACCACCAGGGAAGGGTACTAGAGTGCAAATCGGTTCCCAGTGTGAGCTGGTACATATGTGCGATAACCTTCCATATTCATAGTGACAGGTTGCACAAGTAAACATGTAGCAAAAGAGTAGTTCCCTGACCGGGAATCGAACCCGGGCCGCGGCAGTGAGAGCGCCGAATCCTAACCACTAGACCACCAGGGAAGGGTACTAGAGTGAAAATCGGTTCCCAGTGTGAGCTGGTACATACAGTTGAAGTCGTGAGTTTCCATCCACTTAGGCTGGAGTCATTAAAACCTGTTTGTCAACCCCTCCACACATTTCTTGTTAACAAACTATAGTTTTGGCAGTCGATTAGGACATCTACTTTGTCCATGACACAAGTAATTTTTCCAACAATTGTTTACAGACCGATTATTTCACTTATAATTCAGTGTATCACAAATCCAGTGGGTCAGAAGTTTACATACACTAAGTTGGCTGTGCCTTTAAACAGTTTGGAAAATTCCCGAAAATGATGTCATTGCTTTAGAAGCTTCTGATAGGCTAATTGACATCCTTTGAGTCAATTGGAGGTGTACCTGTAGATGTATTTCAAGGCCTACCTTCAAACTCAGTGCCTCTTTGCTTGACTCCATGGGAAAACCAAAGGAAATCAGCCAAGACCTCAGAAAAAAAATGTAGACCTCCACAAATCTGGTTCATCCTTGGGAGCAATTTCCAAACGCCTGAAGGTACCTCGCTCATCTGTAGAAACAATAGTACGCAAGTATAAACACCATGGGACCACGCAGGCGTCATACCGCTCAGGAAGGAGACGCGTTCTGTCTCCTAGAGATGAACGTACTTTGGGTCGAAAAGTGCAAATCCATCCCAGAACTACAGCAAAGGATGCTGAAGATGCTGTAGGAAACAGATACAAAATGGTCTATATCCACAGGCAAACGAGTCCTGTATCGAAAAGGGCTCGCAAGCCAAAGAACACATCCCAACCGTGAAGCACAGCATCATGTTGGGGGTGCTTTGCTGCAGGAGGGTCTGGTGCACCACTAGAACACCTGGGAAGGACACTGCAGGGCAAATCAGTTTGCAATTTGAAGTGGTACATATGTGCAACAACCTACTAAATTCATAGTGACAGGATGCACAACTAAACAAGGAGCATAGACTATTTCCTTTACCGGGAATCGAACCCGGGCCGCGGCGGTGAGAGTGCCGAATCCTAACCACTAGACCACCAGGGAAGGGTACTAGAGTGCAAATCGGTTCCCAGTGTGAGCTGGTACATATGTGCGATAACCTTCCATATTCATAGTGACAGGTTGCACAAGTAAACATGTAGCAAAAGAGTAGTTCCCTGACCGGGAATCGAACCCGGGCCGCGGCGGTGAGAGCGCCGAATCCTAACCACTAGACCACCAGGGAAGGGTACTAGAGTGAAAATCGGTTCCCAGTGTGAGCTGGTACATACAGTTGAAGTCGTGAGTTTCCATCCACTTAGGCTGGAGTCATTAAAACCTGTTTGTCAACCCCTCCACACATTTCTTGTTAACAAACTATAGTTTTGGCAGTCGATTAGGACATCTACTTTGTCCATGACACAAGTAATTTTTCCAACAATTGTTTACAGACCGATTATTTCACTTATAATTCAGTGTATCACAAATCCAGTGGGTCAGAAGTTTACATACACTAAGTTGGCTGTGCCTTTAAACAGTTTGGAAAATTCCCGAAAATGATGTCATTGCTTTAGAAGCTTCTGATAGGCTAATTGACATCCTTTGAGTCAATTGGAGGTGTACCTGTAGATGTATTTCAAGGCCTACCTTCAAACTCAGTGCCTCTTTGCTTGACTCCATGGGAAAACCAAAGGAAATCAGCCAAGACCTCAGAAAAAAAATGTAGACCTCCACAAATCTGGTTCATCCTTGGGAGCAATTTCCAAACGCCTGAAGGTACCTCGCTCATCTGTAGAAACAATAGTACGCAAGTATAAACACCATGGGACCACGCAGGCGTCATACCGCTCAGGAAGGAGACGCGTTCTGTCTCCTAGAGATGAACGTACTTTGGGTCGAAAAGTGCAAATCCATCCCAGAACTACAGCAAAGGATGCTGAAGATGCTGTAGGAAACAGATACAAAATGGTCTATATCCACAGGCAAACGAGTCCTGTATCGAAAAGGGCTCGCAAGCCAAAGAACACATCCCAACCGTGAAGCACAGCATCATGTTGGGGGTGCTTTGCTGCAGGAGGGTCTGGTGCACCACTAGAACACCTGGGAAGGACACTGCAGGGCAAATCAGTTTGCAATTTGAAGTGGTACATATGTGCAACAACCTACTAAATTCATAGTGACAGGATGCACAACTAAACAAGGAGCATAGACTATTTCCTTTACCGGGAATCGAACCCGGGCCGCGGCGGTGAGAGTGCCGAATCCTAACCACTAGACCACCAGGGAAGGGTACTAGAGTGCAAATCGGTTCCCAGTGTGAGCTGGTACATATGTGCGATAACCTTCCATATTCATAGTGACCAGATTTTACAAGTAAACATGTAGCAAAAGAGTAGTTCCCTGACCAGGAATCGAACCCGGGCCGCGGCGGTGAGAGCGCCGAATCCTAACCACTAGACCACCAGGGAAGGGTACTAGAGTGAAAATCGGTTCCCAGTGTGAGCTGGTACATACAGTTGAAGTCGTGAGTTTCCATCCACTTAGGCTGGAGTCATTAAAACCTGTTTGTCAACCCCTCCACACATTTCTTGTTAACAAACTATAGTTTTGGCAGTCGATTAGGACATCTACTTTGTCCATGACACAAGTAATTTTTCCAACAATTGTTTACAGACCGATTATTTCACTTATAATTCAGTGTATCACAAATCCAGTGGGTCAGAAGTTTACATACACTAAGTTGGCTGTGCCTTTAAACAGTTTGGAAAATTCCCGAAAATGATGTCATTGCTTTAGAAGCTTCTGATAGGCTAATTGACATCCTTTGAGTCAATTGGAGGTGTACCTGTAGATGTATTTCAAGGCCTACCTTCAAACTCAGTGCCTCTTTGCTTGACTCCATGGGAAAACCAAAGGAAATCAGCCAAGACCTCAGAAAAAAAATGTAGACCTCCACAAATCTGGTTCATCCTTGGGAGCAATTTCCAAACGCCTGAAGGTACCTCGCTCATCTGTAGAAACAATAGTACGCAAGTATAAACACCATGGGACCACGCAGGCGTCATACCGCTCAGGAAGGAGACGCGTTCTGTCTCCTAGAGATGAACGTACTTTGGGTCGAAAAGTGCAAATCCATCCCAGAACTACAGCAAAGGATGCTGAAGATGCTGTAGGAAACAGATACAAAATGGTCTATATCCACAGGCAAACGAGTCCTGTATCGAAAAGGGCTCGCAAGCCAAAGAACACATCCCAACCGTGAAGCACAGCATCATGTTGGGGGTGCTTTGCTGCAGGAGGGTCTGGTGCACCACTAGAACACCTGGGAAGGACACTGCAGGGCAAATCAGTTTGCAATTTGAAGTGGTACATATGTGCAACAACCTACTAAATTCATAGTGACAGGATGCACAACTAAACAAGGAGCATAGACTATTTCCTTTACCGGGAATCGAACCCGGGCCGCGGCGGTGAGAGTGCCGAATCCTAACCACTAGACCACCAGGGAAGGGTACTAGAGTGCAAATCGGTTCCCAGTGTGAGCTGGTACATATGTGCGATAACCTTCCATATTCATAGTGACCAGATTTTACAAGTAAACATGTAGCAAAAGAGTAGTTCCCTGACCAGGAATCGAACCCGGGCCGCGGCGGTGAGAGCGCCGAATCCTAACCACTAGACCACCAGGGAAGGGTACTAGAGTGAAAATCGGTTCCCAGTGTGAGCTGGTACATACAGTTGAAGTCGTGAGTTTCCATCCACTTAGGCTGGAGTCATTAAAACCTGTTTGTCAACCCCTCCACACATTTCTTGTTAACAAACTATAGTTTTGGCAGTCGATTAGGACATCTACTTTGTCCATGACACAAGTAATTTTTCCAACAATTGTTTACAGACCGATTATTTCACTTATAATTCAGTGTATCACAAATCCAGTGGGTCAGAAGTTTACATACACTAAGTTGGCTGTGCCTTTAAACAGTTTGGAAAATTCCCGAAAATGATGTCATGGCTTTAGAAGCTTCTGATAGGCTAATTGACATCCTTTGAGTCAATTGGAGGTGTACCTGTAGATGTATTTCAAGGCCTACCTTCAAACTCAGTGCCTCTTTGCTTGACTCCATGGGAAAACCAAAGGAAATCAGCCAAGACCTCAGAAAAAAAATGTAGACCTCCACAAATCTGGTTCATCCTTGGGAGCAATTTCCAAACGCCTGAAGGTACCTCGCTCATCTGTAGAAACAATAGTACGCAAGTATAAACACCATGGGACCACGCAGGCGTCATACCGCTCAGGAAGGAGACGCGTTCTGTCTCCTAGAGATCGGGTCGAAAAGTGCAAATCCATCCCAGAACTACAGCAAAGGACCTTGTGAAGATGCTGGAGGAAACAGGTACAAAATGGTCTATATCCACAGGCAAACGAGTCCTATATCGAAAAGGGCTCGCAAGCCAAAGAACACATCCCAACCGTGAAGCACAGCATCATGTTGGGGGTGCTTTGCTGCAGGAGGGTCTGGTGCACCACTAGAACACCTGGGAAGGACACTGCAGGGCAAATCAGTTTGCAATTTGAAGTGGTACATATGTGCAACAACCTACTAAATTCATAGTGACAGGTTGCACAAGTAAACAAGGAGCATAGACTATTTCCCTGACCGGGAATCGAACCCGGGCCACGGCGGTGAGAGCGCCGAATCCTAACCACTAGACCACCAGGGAAGGGTACTAGAGTGAAAATCGGTTCCCAGTGTGAGCTGGTACATACAGTTGAAGTCGTAAGTTTCCATCCACTTAGGCTGGAGTCATTAAAACCTGTTTGTCAACCCCTCCACACATTTCTTGTTAACAAACTAGAGTTTTGGCAGTCGGTTAGGACATCTACTTTGTGCATGACACAAGTAATTTTTCCAACAATTGTTTACAGACCGATTATTTCACTTATAATTCAGTGTATCACAAATCCAGTGGGTCAGAAGTTTACATACACTAAGTTGGCTGTGCCTTTAAACAGTTTGGAAAATTCCCGAAAATGATGTCATGGCTTTAGAAGCTTCTGATAGGCTAATTGACATCCTTTGAGTCAATTGGAGGTGTACCTGTAGATGTATTTCAAGGCCTACCTTCAAACTCAGTGCCTCTTTGCTTGACTCCATGGGAAAACCAAAGGAAATCAGCCAAGACCTCAGAAAAAAAATGTAGACCTCCACAAATCTGGTTCATCCTTGGGAGCAATTTCCAAACGCCTGAAGGTACCTCGCTCATCTGTAGAAACAATAGTACGCAAGTATAAACACCATGGGACCACGCAGGCGTCATACCGCTCAGGAAGGAGACGCGTTCTGTCTCCTAGAGATGAACGTACTTTGGGTCGAAAAGTGCAAATCCATCCCAGAACTACAGCAAAGGACCTTGTGAAGATGCTGGAGGAAACAGGTACAAAATGGTCTATATCCACAGGCAAACGAGTCCTATATCGAAAAGGGCTCGCAAGCCAAAGAACACATCCCAACCGTGAAGCACAGCATCATGTTGGGGGTGCTTTGCTGCAGGAGGGTCTGGTGCACCACTAGAACACCTGGGAAGGACACTGCAGGGCAAATCAGTTTGCAATTTGAAGTGGTACATATGTGCAACAACCTACTAAATTCATAGTGACAGGTTGCACAAGTAAACAAGGAGCATAGACTATTTCCCTGACCGGGAATCGAACCCGGGCCACGGCGGTGAGAGCGCCGAATCCTAACCACTAGACCACCAGGGAAGGGTACTAGAGTGAAAATCGGTTCCCAGTGTGAGCTGGTACATACAGTTGAAGTCGTAAGTTTCCATCCACTTAGGCTGGAGTCATTAAAACCTGTTTGTCAACCCCTCCACACATTTCTTGTTAACAAACTATAGTTTTGGCAGTCGGTTAGGACATCTACTTTGTGCATGACACAAGTAATTTTTCCAACAATTGTTTACAGACCGATTATTTCACTTATAATTCAGTGTATCACAAATCCAGTGGGTCAGAAGTTTACATACACTAAGTTGGCTGTGCCTTTAAACAGTTTGGAAAATTCCCGAAAATGATGTCATGGCTTTAGAAGCTTCTGATAGGCTAATTGACATCCTTTGAGTCAATTGGAGGTGTACCTGTAGATGTATTTCAAGGCCTACCTTCAAACTCAGTGCCTCTTTGCTTGACTCCATGGGAAAACCAAAGGAAATCAGCCAAGACCTCAGAAAAAAAATGTAGACCTCCACAAATCTGGTTCATCCTTGGGAGCAATTTCCAAACGCCTGAAGGTACCTCGCTCATCTGTAGAAACAATAGTACGCAAGTATAAACACCATGGGACCACGCAGGCGTCATACCGCTCAGGAAGGAGACGCGTTCTGTCTCCTAGAGATGAACGTACTTTGGGTCGAAAAGTGCAAATCCATCCCAGAACTACAGCAAAGGACCTTGTGAAGATGCTGGAGGAAACAGGTACAAAATGGTCTATATCCACAGGCAAACGAGTCCTATATCGAAAAGGGCTCGCAAGCCAAAGAACACATCCCAACCGTGAAGCACAGCATCATGTTGGGGGTGCTTTGCTGCAGGAGGGTCTGGTGCACCACTAGAACACCTGGGAAGGACACTGCAGGGCAAATCAGTTTGCAATTTGAAGTGGTACATATGTGCAACAACCTACTAAATTCATAGTGACAGGATGCACAACTAAACAAGGAGCATAGACTATTTCCTTTACCGGGAATACGAACCCGGGCCGCGGCGGTGAGAGCGCCGAATCCTAACCACTAGACCACCAGGGAAGGGTACTAGAGTGCAAATCGGTTCCCAGTGTGAGCTGGTACATATGTGCGATAACCTTCCATATTCATAGTGACAGGTTGCACAAGTAAACATGTAGCAAAAGAGTAGTTCCCTGACCGGGAATCGAACCCTGGCCGCGGCGGTGAGAGCACCGAATCCTAACCACTAGACCACCAGGGAAGGGTACTTGAGTGAAAATCGGTTCCCAGTGTGAGCTGGTACATACAGTTGAAGTCGTAAGTTTCCATCCACTTAGGCTGGAGTCATTAAAACCTGTTTGTCAACCCCTCCACACATTTCTTGTTAACAAACTATAGTTTTGGCAGTCGGTTAGGACATCTACTTTGTGCATGACACAAGTAATTTTTCCAACAATTGTTTACAGACCGATTATTTCACTTATAATTCAGTGTATCACAAATCCAGTGGGTCAGAAGTTTACATACACTAAGTTGGCTGTGCCTTTAAACAGTTTGGAAAATTCCCGAAAATGATGTCATGGCTTTAGAAGCTTCTGATAGGCTAATTGACATCCTTTGAGTCAATTGGAGGTGTACCTGTAGATGGATTTCAAGGCCTACCTTCAAACTCAGTGCCTCTTTGCTTGACTCCATGGGAAAACCAAAGGAAATCAGCCAAGACCTCAGAAAAAAAATGTAGACCTCCACAAATCTGGTTCATCCTTGGGAGCAATTTCCAAACGCCTGAAGGTACCTCGCTCATCTGTAGAAGCAAGTATAAACACCATGGGACCACGCAGGCGTCATACCGCTCAGGAAGGAGACGCGTTCTGTCTCCTAGAGATGAACGTACTTTGGGTCGAAAAGTGCAAATCCATCCCAGAACTACAGCAAAGGACCTTGTGAAGATGCTGGAGGAAACAGGTACAAAATGGTCTATATCCACAGGCAAACGAGTCCTATATCGAAAAGGGCTCGCAAGCCAAAGAACACATCCCAACCGTGAAGCACAGCATCATGTTGGGGGTGCTTTGCTGTAGGAGGGTCTGGTGCACAACTAGAACACCTGGGAAGGACACTGCAGGGCAAATCAGTTTGCAATTTGAAGTGGTACATATGTGCAACAACCTACTAAATTCATAGTGACAGGATGCACAACTAAACAAGGAGCATAGACTATTTCCTTTACCGGGAATCGAACCCGGGCCGCGGCGGTGAGAGCGCCGAATCCTAACCACTAGACCACCAGGGAAGGGTACTAGAGTGCAAATCGGTTCCCAGTGTGAGCTGGTACATATGTGCGATAACCTTCCATATTCATAGTGACAGGTTGCACAAGTAAACATGTAGCAAAAGAGTAGTTCCCTGACCGGGAATCTAACCCCGGCCGCGGCGGTGAGAGCGCCGAATCCTAACCACTAGACCACCAGGGAAGGGTACTAGAGTGAAAATCGGTTCCCAGTGTGAGCTGGTACATACAGTTGAAGTCGTAAGTTTCCATCCACTTAGGCTGGAGTCATTAAAACCTGTTCGTCAACCCCTCCACACATTTCTTGTTAACAAACTATAGTTTTGGCAGTCGGTTAGGACATCTACTTTGTGCATGACACAAGTAATTTTTCCAACAATTGTTTACAGACCGATTATTTCACTTATAATTCAGTGTATCACAAATCCAGTGGGTCAGAAGTTTACATACACTAAGTTGGCTGTGCCTTTAAACAGTTTGGAAAATTCCCGAAAATGATGTCATGGCTTTAGAAGCTTCTGATAGGCTAATTGACATCCTTTGAGTCAATTGGAGGTGTACCTGTAGATGTATTTCAAGGCCTACCTTCAAACTCAGTGCCTCTTTGCTTGACTCCATGGGAAAACCAAAGGAAATCAGCCAAGACCTCAGAAAAAAATGTAGACCTCCACAAATCTGGTTCATCCTTGGGAGCAATTTCCAAACGCCTGAAGGTACCTCGCTCATCTGTAGAAACAATAGTACGCAAGTATAAACACCATGGGACCACGCAGGCGTCATACCGCTCAGGAAGGAGACGCGTTCTGTCTCCTAGAGATGAACGTACTTTGGGTCGAAAAGTGCAAATCCATCCCAGAACTACAGCAAAGGACCTTGTGAAGATGCTGGAGGAAACAGGTACAAAATGGTCTATATCCACAGGCAAACGAGTCCTATATCGAAAAGGGCTCGCAAGCCAAAGAACACATCCCAACCGTGAAGCACAGCATCATGTTGGGGGTGCTTTGCTGCAGGAGGGTCTGGTGCACCACTAGAACACCTGGGAAGGACACTGCAGGGCAAATCAGTTTGCAATTTGAATATGTGCGATAACCTTCCATATTCATAGTGACAGGTTGCACAAGTAAACATGTAGCAAAAGAGTAGTTCCCTGACCGGGAATCGAACCCGGGCCGCGGCGGTGAGAGCGCCGAATCCTAACCACTAGACCACCAGGGAAGGGTACTAGAGTGAAAATCGGTTCCCAGTGTGAGCTGGTACATACAGTTGAAGTCGTAAGTTTCCATCCACTTAGGCTGGAGTCATTAAAACCTGTTTGTCAACCCCTCCACACATTTCTTGTTAACAAACTATAGTTTTGGCAGTCGGTTAGGACATCTACTTTGTGCATGACACAAGTAATTTTTCCAACAATTGTTTACAGACCGATTATTTCACTTATAATTCAGTGTATCACAAATCCAGTGGGTCAGAAGTTTACATACACTAAGTTGGCTGTGCCTTTAAACAGTTTGGAAAATTCCCGAAAATGATGTCATGGCTTTAGAAGCTTCTGATAGGCTAATTGACATCCTTTGAGTCAATTGGAGGTGTACCTGTAGATGTATTTCAAGGCCTACCTTCAAACTCAGTGCCTCTTTGCTTGACTCCATGGGAAAACCAAAGGAAATCAGCCAAGACCTCAGAAAAAAAATGTAGACCTCCACAAATCTGGTTCATCCTTGGGAGCAATTTCCAAACGCCTGAAGGTACCTCGCTCATCTGTAGAAACAATAGTACGCAAGTATAAACACCATGGGACCACGCAGGCGTCATACCGCTCAGGAAGGAGACGCGTTCTGTCTCCTAGAGATGAACGTACTTTGGGTCGAAAAGTGCAAATCCATCCCAGAACTACAGCAAAGGACCTTGTGAAGATGCTGGAGGAAACAGGTACAAAATGGTCTATATCCACAGGCAAACGAGTCCTATATCGAAAAGGGCTCGCAAGCCAAAGAACACATCCCAACCGTGAAGCACAGCATCATGTTGGGGGTGCTTTGCTGCAGGAGGGTCTGGTGCACCACTAGAACACCTGGGAAGGACACTGCAGGGAAAATCAGTTTGCAATTTGAAGTGGTACATATGTGCAACAACCTACTAAATTCATAGTGACAGGATGCACAACTAAACAAGGAGCATAGACTATTTCCTTTACCGGGAATCGAACCCGGGCCGCGGCGGTGAGAGCGCCGAATCCTAACCACTAGACCACCAGGGAAGGGTACTAGAGTGCAAATCGGTTCCCAGTGTGAGCTGGTACATATGTGCGATAACCTTCCATATTCATAGTGACAGGTTGCACAAGTAAACATGTAGCAAAAGAGTAGTTCCCTGACCGGGAATCGAACCCGGGCCGCGGCGGTGAGAGCGCCGAATCCTAACCACTAGACCACCAGGGAAGGGTACTAGAGTGAAAATCGGTTCCCAGTGTGAGCTGGTACATACAGTTGAAGTCGTAAGTTTCCATCCACTTAGGCTGGAGTCATTAAAACCTGTTTGTCAACCCCTCCACACATTTCTTGTTAACAAACTATAGTTTTGGCAGTCGGTTAGGACATCTACTTTGTGCATGACACAAGTAATTTTTCCAACAATTGTTTACAGACCGATTATTTCACTTATAATTCAGTGTATCACAAATCCAGTGGGTCAGAAGTTTACATACACTAAGTTGGCTGTGCCTTTAAACAGTTTGGAAAATTCCCGAAAATGATGTCATGGCTTTAGAAGCTTCTGATAGGCTAATTGACATCCTTTGAGTCAATTGGAGGTGTACCTGTAGATGGATTTCAAGGCCTACCTTCAAACTCAGTGCCTCTTTGCTTGACTCCATGGGAAAACCAAAGGAAATCAGCCAAGACCTCAGAAAAAAAATGTAGACCTCCACAAATCTGGTTCATCCTTGGGAGCAATTTCCAAACGCCTGAAGGTACCTCGCTCATCTGTAGAAGCAAGTATAAACACCATGGGACCACGCAGGCGTCATACCGCTCAGGAAGGAGACGCGTTCTGTCTCCTAGAGATGAACGTACTTTGGGTCGAAAAGTGCAAATCCATCCCAGAACTACAGCAAAGGACCTTGTGAAGATGCTGGAGGAAACAGGTACAAAATGGTCTATATCCACAGGCAAACGAGTCCTATATCGAAAAGGGCTCGCAAGCCAAAGAACACATCCCAACCGTGAAGCACAGCATCATGTTGGGGGTGCTTTGCTGTAGGAGGGTCTGGTGCACAACTAGAACACCTGGGAAGGACACTGCAGGGCAAATCAGTTTGCAATTTGAAGTGGTACATATGTGCAACAACCTACTAAATTCATAGTGACAGGATGCACAACTAAACAAGGAGCATAGACTATTTCCTTTACCGGGAATCGAACCCGGGCCGCGGCGGTGAGAGAGCCGAATCCTAACCACTAGACCACCAGGGAAGGGTACTAGAGTGCAAATCGGTTCCCAGTGTGAGCTGGTACATATGTGCGATAACCTTCCATATTCATAGTGACAGGTTGCACAAGTAAACATGTAGCAAAAGAGTAGTTCCCTGACCGGGAATCTAACCCCGGCCGCGGCGGTGAGAGCGCCGAATCCTAACCACTAGACCACCAGGGAAGGGTACTAGAGTGAAAATCGGTTCCCAGTGTGAGCTGGTACATACAGTTGAAGTCGTAAGTTTCCATCCACTTAGGCTGGAGTCATTAAAACCTGTTCGTCAACCCCTCCACACATTTCTTGTTAACAAACTATAGTTTTGGCAGTCGGTTAGGACATCTACTTTGTGCATGACACAAGTAATTTTTCCAACAATTGTTTACAGACCGATTATTTCACTTATAATTCAGTGTATCACAAATCCAGTGGGTCAGAAGTTTACATACACTAAGTTGGCTGTGCCTTTAAACAGTTTGGAAAATTCCCGAAAATGATGTCATGGCTTTAGAAGCTTCTGATAGGCTAATTGACATCCTTTGAGTCAATTGGAGGTGTACCTGTAGATGTATTTCAAGGCCTACCTTCAAACTCAGTGCCTCTTTGCTTGACTCCATGGGAAAACCAAAGGAAATCAGCCAAGACCTCAGAAAAAAATGTAGACCTCCACAAATCTGGTTCATCCTTGGGAGCAATTTCCAAACGCCTGAAGGTACCTCGCTCATCTGTAGAAACAATAGTACGCAAGTATAAACACCATGGGACCACGCAGGCGTCATACCGCTCAGGAAGGAGACGCGTTCTGTCTCCTAGAGATGAACGTACTTTGGGTCGAAAAGTGCAAATCCATCCCAGAACTACAGCAAAGGACCTTGTGAAGATGCTGGAGGAAACAGGTACAAAATGGTCTATATCCACAGGCAAACGAGTCCTATATCGAAAAGGGCTCGCAAGCCAAAGAACACATCCCAACCGTGAAGCACAGCATCATGTTGGGGGTGCTTTGCTGCAGGAGGGTCTGGTGCACCACTAGAACACCTGGGAAGGACACTGCAGGTCAAATCAGTTTGCAATTTGAATATGTGCGATAACCTTCCATATTCATAGTGACAGGTTGCACAAGTAAACATGTAGCAAAAGAGTAGTTCCCTGACCGGGAATCGAACCCGGGCCGCGGCGGTGAGAGCGCCGAATCCTAACCACTAGACCACCAGGGAAGGGTACTAGAGTGAAAATCGGTTCCCAGTGTGAGCTGGTACATACAGTTGAAGTCGTAAGTTTCCATCCACTTAGGCTGGAGTCATTAAAACCTGTTTGTCAACCCCTCCACACATTTCTTGTTAACAAACTATAGTTTTGGCAGTCGGTTAGGACATCTACTTTGTGCATGACACAAGTAATTTTTCCAACAATTGTTTACAGACCGATTATTTCACTTATAATTCAGTGTATCACAAATCCAGTGGGTCAGAAGTTTACATACACTAAGTTGGCTGTGCCTTTAAACAGTTTGGAAAATTCCCGAAAATGATGTCATGGCTTTAGAAGCTTCTGATAGGCTAATTGACATCCTTTGAGTCAATTGGAGGTGTACCTGTAGATGTATTTCAAGGCCTACCTTCAAACTCAGTGCCTCTTTGCTTGACTCCATGGGAAAACCAAAGGAAATCAGCCAAGACCTCAGAAAAAAAATGTAGACCTCCACAAATCTGGTTCATCCTTGGGAGCAATTTCCAAACGCCTGAAGGTACCTCGCTCATCTGTAGAAACAATAGTACGCAAGTATAAACACCATGGGACCACGCAGGCGTCATACCGCTCAGGAAGGAGACGCGTTCTGTCTCCTAGAGATGAACGTACTTTGGGTCGAAAAGTGCAAATCCATCCCAGAACTACAGCAAAGGACCTTGTGAAGATGCTGGAGGAAACAGGTACAAAATGGTCTATATCCACAGGCAAACGAGTCCTATATCGAAAAGGGCTCGCAAGCCAAAGAACACATCCCAACCGTGAAGCACAGCATCATGTTGGGGGTGCTTTGCTGCAGGAGGGTCTGGTGCACCACTAGAACACCTGGGAAGGACACTGCAGGGAAAATCAGTTTGCAATTTGAAGTGGTACATATGTGCAACAACCTACTAAATTCATAGTGACAGGATGCACAACTAAACAAGGAGCATAGACTATTTCCTTTACCGGGAATCGAACCCGGGCCGCGGCGGTGAGAGCGCCGAATCCTAACCACTAGACCACCAGGGAAGGGTACTAGAGTGCAAATCGGTTCCCAGTGTGAGCTGGTACATATGTGCGATAACCTTCCATATTCATAGTGACAGGTTGCACAAGTAAACATGTAGCAAAAGAGTAGTTCCCTGACCGGGAATCGAACCCGGGCCGCGGCGGTGAGAGCGCCGAATCCTAACCACTAGACCACCAGGGAAGGGTACTAGAGTGAAAATCGGTTCCCAGTGTGAGCTGGTACATACAGTTGAAGTCGTAAGTTTCCATCCACTTAGGCTGGAGTCATTAAAACCTGTTTGTCAACCCCTCCACACATTTCTTGTTAACAAACTATAGTTTTGGCAGTCGGTTAGGACATCTACTTTGTGCATGACACAAGTAATTTTTCCAACAATTGTTTACAGACCGATTATTTCACTTAGTCTATATCCACAGGCAAACGAGTCCTATATCGAAAAGGGCTCGCAAGCCAAAGAACACATCCCAACCGTGAAGCACAGCATCATGTTGGGGGTGCTTTGCTGCAGGAGGGTCTGGTGCACCACTAGAACACCTGGGAAGGACACTGCAGGGCAAATCAGTTTGCAATTTAAAGTGGTACATATGTGCAACAACCTACTAAATTCATAGTGACAGGATGCACAACTAAACAAGGAGCATAGACTATTTCCTTTACCGGGAATCAAACCCGGGCCGCGGCGGTGAGAGCGCCGAATCCTAACCACTAGACCACCAGGGAAGGGTACTAGAGTGCAAATCGGTTCCCAGTGTGAGCTGGTACATATGTGCGATAACCTTCCATATTCATAGTGACAGGTTGCACAAGTAAACATGTAGCAAAAGAGTAGTTCCCTGACCGGGAATCTAACCCCGGCCGCGGCGGTGAGAGCGCCGAATCCTAACCACTAGACCACCAGGGAAGGGTACTAGAGTGAAAATCGGTTCCCAGTGTGAGCTGGTACATACAGTTGAAGTCGTAAGTTTCCATCCACTTAGGCTGGAGTCATTAAAACCTGTTCGTCAACCCCTCCACACATTTCTTGTTAACAAACTATAGTTTTGGCAGTCGGTTAGGACATCTACTTTGTGCATGACACAAGTAATTTTTCCAACAATTGTTTACAGACCGATTATTTCACTTATAATTCAGTGTATCACAAATCCAGTGGGTCAGAAGTTTACATACACTAAGTTGGCTGTGCCTTTAAACAGTTTGGAAAATTCCCGAAAATGATGTCATGGCTTTAGAAGCTTCTGATAGGCTAATTGACATCCTTTGAGTCAATTGGAGGTGTACCTGTAGATGTATTTCAAGGCCTACCTTCAAACTCAGTGCCTCTTTGCTTGACTCCATGGGAAAACCAAAGGAAATCAGCCAAGACCTCAGAAAAAAATGTAGACCTCCACAAATCTGGTTCATCCTTGGGAGCAATTTCCAAACGCCTGAAGGTACCTCGCTCATCTGTAGAAACAATAGTACGCAAGTATAAACACCATGGGACCACGCAGGCGTCATACCGCTCAGGAAGGAGACGCGTTCTGTCTCCTAGAGATGAACGTACTTTGGGTCGAAAAGTGCAAATCCATCCCAGAACTACAGCAAAGGACCTTGTGAAGATGCTGGAGGAAACAGGTACAAAATGGTCTATATCCACAGGCAAACGAGTCCTATATCGAAAAGGGCTCGCAAGCCAAAGAACACATCCCAACCGTGAAGCACAGCATCATGTTGGGGGTGCTTTGCTGCAGGAGGGTCTGGTGCACCACTAGAACACCTGGGAAGGAC
Organism: Oncorhynchus mykiss; assembly: GCF_013265735.2. NCBI lineage: Eukaryota > Metazoa > Chordata > Actinopteri > Salmoniformes > Salmonidae > Oncorhynchus > Oncorhynchus mykiss. The sequence goes on along the minus strand of NC_048583.1, from coordinate 1,638,523 downwards.
ACTGCAGGTCAAATCAGTTTGCAATTTGAATATGTGCGATAACCTTCCATATTCATAGTGACAGGTTGCACAAGTAAACATGTAGCAAAAGAGTAGTTCCCTGACCGGGAATCGAACCCGGGCCGCGGCGGTGAGAGCGCCGAATCCTAACCACTAGACCACCAGGGAAGGGTACTAGAGTGAAAATCGGTTCCCAGTGTGAGCTGGTACATACAGTTGAAGTCGTAAGTTTCCATCCACTTAGGCTGGAGTCATTAAAACCTGTTTGTCAACCCCTCCACACATTTCTTGTTAACAAACTATAGTTTTGGCAGTCGGTTAGGACATCTACTTTGTGCATGACACAAGTAATTTTTCCAACAATTGTTTACAGACCGATTATTTCACTTATAATTCAGTGTATCACAAATCCAGTGGGTCAGAAGTTTACATACACTAAGTTGGCTGTGCCTTTAAACAGTTTGGAAAATTCCCGAAAATGATGTCATGGCTTTAGAAGCTTCTGATAGGCTAATTGACATCCTTTGAGTCAATTGGAGGTGTACCTGTAGATGTATTTCAAGGCCTACCTTCAAACTCAGTGCCTCTTTGCTTGACTCCATGGGAAAACCAAAGGAAATCAGCCAAGACCTCAGAAAAAAAATGTAGACCTCCACAAATCTGGTTCATCCTTGGGAGCAATTTCCAAACGCCTGAAGGTACCTCGCTCATCTGTAGAAACAATAGTACGCAAGTATAAACACCATGGGACCACGCAGGCGTCATACCGCTCAGGAAGGAGACGCGTTCTGTCTCCTAGAGATGAACGTACTTTGGGTCGAAAAGTGCAAATCCATCCCAGAACTACAGCAAAGGACCTTGTGAAGATGCTGGAGGAAACAGGTACAAAATGGTCTATATCCACAGGCAAACGAGTCCTATATCGAAAAGGGCTCGCAAGCCAAAGAACACATCCCAACCGTGAAGCACAGCATCATGTTGGGGGTGCTTTGCTGCAGGAGGGTCTGGTGCACCACTAGAACACCTGGGAAGGACACTGCAGGGAAAATCAGTTTGCAATTTGAAGTGGTACATATGTGCAACAACCTACTAAATTCATAGTGACAGGATGCACAACTAAACAAGGAGCATAGACTATTTCCTTTACCGGGAATCGAACCCGGGCCGCGGCGGTGAGAGCGCCGAATCCTAACCACTAGACCACCAGGGAAGGGTACTAGAGTGCAAATCGGTTCCCAGTGTGAGCTGGTACATATGTGCGATAACCTTCCATATTCATAGTGACAGGTTGCACAAGTAAACATGTAGCAAAAGAGTAGTTCCCTGACCGGGAATCGAACCCGGGCCGCGGCGGTGAGAGCGCCGAATCCTAACCACTAGACCACCAGGGAAGGGTACTAGAGTGAAAATCGGTTCCCAGTGTGAGCTGGTACATACAGTTGAAGTCGTAAGTTTCCATCCACTTAGGCTGGAGTCATTAAAACCTGTTTGTCAACCCCTCCACACATTTCTTGTTAACAAACTATAGTTTTGGCAGTCGGTTAGGACATCTACTTTGTGCATGACACAAGTAATTTTTCCAACAATTGTTTACAGACCGATTATTTCACTTAGTCTATATCCACAGGCAAACGAGTCCTATATCGAAAAGGGCTCGCAAGCCAAAGAACACATCCCAACCGTGAAGCACAGCATCATGTTGGGGGTGCTTTGCTGCAGGAGGGTCTGGTGCACCACTAGAACACCTGGGAAGGACACTGCAGGGCAAATCAGTTTGCAATTTAAAGTGGTACATATGTGCAACAACCTACTAAATTCATAGTGACAGGATGCACAACTAAACAAGGAGCATAGACTATTTCCTTTACCGGGAATCAAACCCGGGCCGCGGCGGTGAGAGCGCCGAATCCTAACCACTAGACCACCAGGGAAGGGTACTAGAGTGCAAATCGGTTCCCAGTGTGAGCTGGTACATATGTGCGATAACCTTCCATATTCATAGTGACAGGTTGCACAAGTAAACATGCAGCAAAAGAGTAGTTCCCTGACCGGGAATCGAACCCGGGCCGCGAGAGCGCCGAATCCTAACCACTAGACCACCGGGAAGGGTACTAGAGTGAAAATCGGTTCCCAGTGTGAGCTGGTACATACAGTTGAAGTCGTAAGTTTCCATCCACTTAGGCTGGAGTCATTAAAACCTGTTTGTCAACCCCTCCACACATTTCTTGTTAACAAACTATAGTTTTGGCAGTCGGTTAGGACATCTACTTTGTGCATGACACAAGTAATTTTTCCAACAATTGTTTACAGACCGATTATTTCACTTATAATTCAGTGTATCACAAATCCAGTGGGTCAGAAGTTTACATACACTAAGTTGGCTGTGCCTTTAAACAGTTTGGAAAATTCCCGAAAATGATGTCATGGCTTTAGAAGCTTCTGATAGGCTAATTGACATCCTTTGAGTCAATTGGAGGTGTACCTGTAGATGTATTTCAAGGCCTACCTTCAAACTCAGTGCCTCTTTGCTTGACTCCATGGGAAAACCAAAGGAAATCAGCCAAGACCTCAGAAAAAAAATGTAGACCTCCACAAATCTGGTTCATCCTTGGGAGCAATTTCCAAACGCCTGAAGGTACCTCGCTCATCTGTAGAAACAATAGTACGCAAGTATAAACACCATGGGACCACGCAGGCGTCATACCGCTCAGGAAGGAGACGCGTTCTGTCTCCTAGAGATGAACGTACTTTGGGTCGAAAAGTGCAAATCCATCCCAGAACTACAGCAAAGGACCTTGTGAAGATGCTGGAGGAAACAGGTACAAAATGGTCTATATCCACAGGGAAAATTCCCGAAAATGATGTCATGGCTTTAGAAGCTTCTGATAGGCTAATTGACATCCTTTGAGTCAATTGGAGGTGTACCTGTAGATGTATTTCAAGGCCTACCTTCAAACTCAGTGCCTCTTTGCTTGACTCCATGGGAAAACCAAAGGAAATCAGCCAAGACCTCAGAAAAAAAATGTAGACCTCCACAAATCTGGTTCATCCTTGGGAGCAATTTCCAAACGCCTGAAGGTACCTCGCTCATCTGTAGAAACAATAGTACGCAAGTATAAACACCATGGGACCACGCAGGCGTCATACCGCTCAGGAAGGAGACGCGTTCTGTCTCCTAGAGATGAACGTACTTTGGGTCGAAAAGTGCAAATCCATCCCAGAACTACAGCAAAGGACCTTGTGAAGATGCTGGAGGAAACAGGTACAAAATGGTCTATATCCACAGGCAAACGAGTCCTATATCGAAAAGGGCTCGCAAGCCAAAGAACACATCCCAACCGTGAAGCACAGCATCATGTTGGGGGTGCTTTGCTGCAGGAGGGTCTGGTGCACCACTAGAACACCTGGGAAGGACACTGCAGGTCAAATCAGTTTGCAATTTGAATATGTGCAACAACCTACTAAATTCATAGTGACAGGTTGCACAAGTAAACATGTAGCAAAAGAGTAGTTCCCTGACCGGGAATCGAACCCGGGCCGCGGCGGTGAGAGCGCCGAATCCTAACCACTAGACCACCAGGGAAGGGTACTAGAGTGAAAATCGGTTCCCAGTGTGAGCTGGTACATACAGTTGAAGTCGTAAGTTTCCATCCACTTAGGCTGGAGTCATTAAAACCTGTTTGTCAACCCCTCCACACATTTCTTGTTAACAAACTATAGTTTTGGCAGTCGGTTAGGACATCTACTTTGTGCATGACACAAGTAATTTTTCCACCAATTGTTTACAGACCGATTATTTCACTTATAATTCAGTGTATCACAAATCCAGTGGGTCAGAAGTTTACATACACTAAGTTGGCTGTGCCTTTAAACAGTTTGGAAAATTCCCGAAAATGATGTCATGGCTTTAGAAGCTTCTGATAGGCTAATTGACATCCTTTGAGTCAATTGGAGGTGTACCTGTAGATGTATTTCAAGGCCTACCTTCAAACTCAGTGCCTCTTTGCTTGACTCCATGGGAAAACCAAAGGAAATCAGCCAAGACCTCAGAAAAAAAATGTAGACCTCCACAAATCTGGTTCATCCTTGGGAGCAATTTCCAAACGCCTGAAGGTACCTCGCTCATCTGTAGAAACAATAGTACGCAAGTATAAACACCATGGGACCACGCAGGCGTCATACCGCTCAGGAAGGAGACGCGTTCTGTCTCCTAGAGATGAACGTACTTTGGGTCGAAAAGTGCAAATCCATCCCAGAACTACAGCAAAGGACCTTGTGAAGATGCTGGAGGAAACAGGTACAAAATGGTCTATATCCACAGGGAAAATTCCCGAAAATGATGTCATGGCTTTAGAAGCTTCTGATAGGCTAATTGACATCCTTTGAGTCAATTGGAGGTGTACCTGTAGATGTATTTCAAGGCCTACCTTCAAACTCAGTGCCTCTTTGCTTGACTCCATGGGAAAACCAAAGGAAATCAGCCAAGACCTCAGAAAAAAAATGTAGACCTCCACAAATCTGGTTCATCCTTGGGAGCAATTTCCAAACGCCTGAAGGTACCTCGCTCATCTGTAGAAACAATAGTACGCAAGTATAAACACCATGGGACCACGCAGGCGTCATACCGCTCAGGAAGGAGACGCGTTCTGTCTCCTAGAGATGAACGTACTTTGGGTCGAAAAGTGCAAATCCATCCCAGAACTACAGCAAAGGACCTTGTGAAGATGCTGGAGGAAACAGGTAAGAAATGGTCTATATCGAAAAGGGCTCGCAAGCCAAAGAACACATCCCATCCCGTGAAGCACAGCATCATGTTGGGGGTGCTTTGCTGCAGGAGGGTCTGGTGCACCACTAGAACACCTGGGAAGGACACTGCAGGGCAAATCAGTTTGCAATTTGAATATGTGCAACAACCTACTAAATTCATAGTGACAGGTTGCACAAGTAAACATGGAGCATAGACTATTTCCCTGACCGGGAATCGAACCCAGGCCGCGGCGGTGAGAGCGCCGAATCCTAACCACTAGACCACCAGGGAAGGGTACTAGAGTGCAAATCGGTTCCCAGTGTGAGCTGGTACATATGTGCGATAACCTTCCATATTCATAGTGACAGGTTGCACAAGTAAACATGTAGCAAAAGAGTAGTTCCCTGACCGGGAATCGAACCCGGGCTGCGGCAGTGAGAGCGCCAAATCCTAACCACTAGACCACCAGGGAAGGGTACTAGAGTGAAAATCGGTTCCCAGTGTGAGCTGGTACATACAGTTGAAGTTGTAAGTTTCCATCCACTTAGGCTGGAGTCATTAAAACCTGTTTGTCAACCCCTCCACACATTTCTTGTTAACAAACTATAGTTTTGGCAGTCGGTTAGGACATCTACTTTGTGCATGACACAAGTAATTTTTCCAACAATTGTTTACAGACCGATTATTTCACTTATAATTCAGTGTATCACAAATCCAGTGGGTCAGAAGTTTACATACACTAAGTTGGCTGTGCCTTTAAACAGTTTGGAAAATTCCCGAAAATGATGTCATGGCTTTAGAAGCTTCTGATAGGCTAATTGACATCCTTTGAGTCAATTGGAGGTGTACCTGTAGATGTATTTCAAGGCCTACCTTCAAACTCAGTGCCTCTTTGCTTGACTCCATGGGAAAATCAAAGGAAATCAGCCAAGACCTCAGAAAAAAAATGTAGACCTCCACAAATCTGGTTCATCCTTGGGAGCAATTTCCAAACGCCTGAAGGTACCTCGCTCATCTGTAGAAACAATAGTACGCAAGTATAAACACCATGGGACCACGCAGGCGTCATACCGCTCAGGAAGGAGACGCGTTCTGTCTCCTAGAGATGAACGTACTTTGGGTCGAAAAGTGCAAATCCATCCCAGAACTACAGCAAAGGACCTTGTGAAGATGCTGGAGGAAACAGGTACAAAATGGTCTATATCCACAGGCAAACGAGTCCTATATCGAAAAGGGCTCGCAAGCCAAAGAACACATCCCAACCGTGAAGCACAGCATCATGTTGGGGGTGCTTTGCTGCAGGAGGGTCTGGTGCACCACTAGAACACCTGGGAAGGACACTGCAGGGCAAATCAGTTTGCAATTTGAACATGTGCAACAACCTACTAAATTCATAGTGACAGGTTGCACAAGTAAACAAGGAGCATAGACTATTTCCCTGACCAGGAATTGAACCCAGGCCGCGGCGGTGAGAGCGCCGAATCCTAACCACTAGACCACCAGGGAAGGGTACTAGAGTGCAAATCGGTTCCCAGTGTGAGCTGGTACATATGTGCGATAACCTTCCATATTCATAGTGACAGGTTGCACAAGTAAACATGTAGCAAAAGAGTAGTTCCCTGACCGGGAATCGAACCCGGGCCGCGGCGGTGAGAGCGCCGAATCCTAACCACTAGACCACCAGGGAAGGGTACTAGAGTGAAAATCGGTTCCCAGTGTGAGCTGGTACATACAGTTGAAGTCGTAAGTTTCCATCCACTTAGGCTGGAGTCATTAAAACCTGTTTGTCAACCCCTCCACACATTTCTTGTTAACAAACTATAGTTTTGGCAGTCGGTTAGGACATCTACTTTGTGCATGACACAAGTAATTTTTCCAACAATTGTTTACAGACCGATTATTTCACTTATAATTCAGTGTATCACAAATCCAGTGGGTCAGAAGTTTACATACACTAAGTTGGCTGTGCCTTTAAACAGTTTGGAAAATTCCCGAAAATGATGTCATGGCTTTAGAAGCTTCTGATAGGCTAATTGACATCCTTTGAGTCAATTGGAGGTGTACCTGTAGATGTATTTCAAGGCCTACCTTCAAACTCAGTGCCTCTTTGCTTGACTCCATGGGAAAATCAAAGGAAATCAGCCAAGACCTCAGAAAAAAAATGTAGACCTCCACAAATCTGGTTCATCCTTGGGAGCAATTTCCAAACGCCTGAAGGTACCTCGCTCATCTGTAGAAACAATAGTACGCAAGTATAAACACCATGGGACCACGCAGGCGTCATACCGCTCAGGAAGGAGACGCGTTCTGTCTCCTAGAGATGAACGTACTTTGGGTCGAAAAGTGCAAATCCATCCCAGAACTACAGCAAAGGACCTTGTGAAGATGCTGGAGGAAACAGGTACAAAATGGTCTATATCCACAGGCAAACGAGTCCTATATCGAAAAGGGCTCGCAAGCCAAAGAACACATCCCAACCGTGAAGCACAGCATCATGTTGGGGGTGCTTTGCTGCAGGAGGGTCTGGTGCACCACTAGAACACCTGGGAAGGACACTGCAGGGCAAATCAGTTTGCAATTTGAAGTGGTACATATGTGCAACAACCTACTAAATTCATAGTGACAGGATGCACAACTAAACAAGGAGCATAGACTATTTCCTTTACCGGGAATCGAACCCGGGCCGCGGCGGTGAGAGTGCCGAATCCTAACCACTAGACCACCAGGGAAGGGTACTAGAGTGCAAATCGGTTCCCAGTGTGAGCTGGTACATATGTGCGATAACCTTCCATATTCATAGTGACAGGTTGCACAAGTAAACATGTAGCAAAAGAGTAGTTCCCTGACCGGGAATCGAACCCGGGCCGCGGCGGTGAGAGCGCCGAATCCTAACCACTAGACCACCAGGGAAGGGTACTAGAGTGAAAATCGGTTCCCAGTGTGAGCTGGTACATACAGTTGAAGTCGTGAGTTTCCATCCACTTAGGCTGGAGTCATTAAAACCTGTTTGTCAACCCCTCCACACATTTCTTGTTAACAAACTATAGTTTTGGCAGTCGATTAGGACATCTACTTTGTCCATGACACAAGTAATTTTTCCAACAATTGTTTACAGACCGATTATTTCACTTATAATTCAGTGTATCACAAATCCAGTGGGTCAGAAGTTTACATACACTAAGTTGGCTGTGCCTTTAAACAGTTTGGAAAATTCCCGAAAATGATGTCATGGCTTTAGAAGCTTCTGATAGGCTAATTGACATCCTTTGAGTCAATTAGAGGTGTACCTGTAGATGTATTTCAAGGCCTACCTTCAAACTCAGTGCCTCTTTGCTTGACTCCATGGGAAAACCAAAGGAAATCAGCCAAGACCTCAGAAAAAAAATGTAGACCTCCACAAATCTGGTTCATCCTTGGGAGCAATTTCCAAACGCCTGAAGGTACCTCGCTCATCTGTAGAAACAATAGTACGCAAGTATAAACACCATGGGACCACGCAGGCGTCATACCGCTCAGGAAGGAGACGCGTTCTGTCTCCTAGAGATGAACGTACTTTGGGTCGAAAAGTGCAAATCCATCCCAGAACTACAGCAAATGATGCTGAAGATGCTGTAGGAAACAGATACAAAATGGTCTATATCCACAGGCAAACGAGTCCTGTATCGAAAAGGGCTCGCAAGCCAAAGAACACATCCCAACCGTGAAGCACAGCATCATGTTGGGGGTGCTTTGCTGCAGGAGGGTCTGGTGCACCACTAGAACACCTGGGAAGGACACTGCAGGGCAAATCAGTTTGCAATTTGAAGTGGTACATATGTGCAACAACCTACTAAATTCATAGTGACAGGATGCACAACTAAACAAGGAGCATAGACTATTTCCTTTACCGGGAATCGAACCCGGGCCGCGGCGGTGAGAGTGCCGAATCCTAACCACTAGACCACCAGGGAAGGGTACTAGAGTGCAAATCGGTTCCCAGTGTGAGCTGGTACATATGTGCGATAACCTTCCATATTCATAGTGACAGGTTGCACAAGTAAACATGTAGCAAAAGAGTAGTTCCCTGACCGGGAATCGAACCCGGGCCGCGGCGGTGAGAGCGCCGAATCCTAACCACTAGACCACCAGGGAAGGGTACTAGAGTGAAAATCGGTTCCCAGTGTGAGCTGGTACATACAGTTGAAGTCGTGAGTTTCCATCCACTTAGGCTGGAGTCATTAAAACCTGTTTGTCAACCCCTCCACACATTTCTTGTTAACAAACTATAGTTTTGGCAGTCGATTAGGACATCTACTTTGTCCATGACACAAGTAATTTTTCCAACAATTGTTTACAGACCGATTATTTCACTTATAATTCAGTGTATCACAAATCCAGTGGGTCAGAAGTTTACATACACTAAGTTGGCTGTGCCTTTAAACAGTTTGGAAAATTCCCGAAAATGATGTCATGGCTTTAGAAGCTTCTGATAGGCTAATTGACATCCTTTGAGTCAATTGGAGGTGTACCTGTAGATGTATTTCAAGGCCTACCTTCAAACTCAGTGCCTCTTTGCTTGACTCCATGGGAAAACCAAAGGAAATCAGCCAAGACCTCAGAAAAAAAATGTAGACCTCCACAAATCTGGTTCATCCTTGGGAGCAATTTCCAAACGCCTGAAGGTACCTCGCTCATCTGTAGAAACAATAGTACGCAAGTATAAACACCATGGGACCACGCAGGCGTCATACCGCTCAGGAAGGAGACGCGTTCTGTCTCCTAGAGATGAACGTACTTTGGGTCGAAAAGTGCAAATCCATCCCAGAACTACAGCAAAGGATGCTGAAGATGCTGTAGGAAACAGATACAAAATGGTCTATATCCACAGGCAAACGAGTCCTATATCGAAAAGGGCTCGCAAGCCAAAGAACACATCCCAACCGTTGGGGGTGCTTTGCTGCAGGAGGGTCTGGTGCACCACTAGAACACCTGGGAAGGACACAGCAGGGCAAATCAGTTTGCAATTTGAATATGTGCAACAACCTACTAAATTCATAGTGACAGGTTGCACAAGTAAACAAGGAGCATAGACTATTTCCCTGACCGGGAATTGAACCCAGGCCGCGGCGGTGAGAGCGCCAAATCCTAACCACTAGACCACCAGGGAAGGGTACTAGAGTGCAAATCGGTTCCCAGTGTGAGCTGGTACATATGTGCGATAACCTTCCATATTCATAGTGACAGGTTGCACAAGTAAACATGTAGTAAAAGAGTAGTTCCCTGACCGGGAATCGAACCGGGCCGCGGCAGTGAGAGCGCCAAATCCTAACCACTAGACCACCAGGGAAGGGTACTAGAGTGAAAATCGGTTCCCAGTGTGAGCTGGTACATACAGTTGAAGTCGTAAGTTTCCATCCACTTAGGCTGGAGTCATTAAAACCTGTTTGTCAACCCCTCCACACATTTCTTGTTAACAAACTATAGTTTTGGCAGTCGGTTAGGACATCTACTTTGTGCATGACACAAGTAATTTTTCCAACAATTGTTTACAGACGGATTATTTCACTTATAATTCAGTGTATCACAAATCCAGTGGGTCAGAAGTTTACATACACTAAGTTGGCTGTGCCTTTAAACAGTTTGGAAAATTCCCGAAAATGATGTCATGGCTTTAGCAGCTTCTGATAGGCTAATTGACATCCTTTGAGTCAATTGGAGGTGTACCTGTAGATGTATTTCAAGGCCTACCTTCAAACTCAGTGCCTCTTTGCTTGACTCCATGGGAAAACCAAAGGAAATCAGCCAAGACCTCAGAAAAAAAATGTAGACCTCCACAAATCTGGTTCATCCTTGGGAGCAATTTCCAAACGCCTGAAGGTACCTCGCTCATCTGTAGAAACAATAGTACGCAAGTATAAACACCATGGGACCACGCAGGCGTCATACCGCTCAGGAAGGAGACGCGTTCTGTCTCCTAGAGATGAACGTACTTTGGGTCGAAAAGTGCAAATCCATCCCAGAACTACAGCAAAGGATGCTGAAGATGCTGTAGGAAACAGATACAAAATGGTCTATATCCACAGGCAAACGAGTCCTATATCGAAAAGGGCTCGCAAGCCAAAGAACACATCCCAACCGTTGGGGGTGCTTTGTTGGGGGTGCTTTGCTGCAGGAGGGTCTGGTGCACCACTAGAACACCTGGGAAGGACACAGCAGGGCAAATCAGTTTGCAATTTGAATATGTGCAACAACCTACTAAATTCATAGTGACAGGTTGCACAAGTAAACAAGGAGCATAGACTATTTCCCTGACCGGGAATTGAACCCAGGCCGCGGCGGTGAGAGCGCCGAATCCTAACCACTAGACCACCAGGGAAGGGTACTAGAGTGCAAATCGGTTCCCAGTGTGAGCTGGTACATATGTGCGATAACCTTCCATATTCATAGTGACAGGTTGCACAAGTAAACATGTAGTAAAAGAGTAGTTCCCTGACCGGGAATCGAACCGGGCCGCGGCGGTGAGAGCGCCGAATCCTAACCACTAGACCACCAGGGAAGGGTACTAGAGTGAAAATCGGTTCCCAGTGTGAGCTGGTACATACAGTTGAAGTCGTAAGTTTCCATCCACTTAGGCTGGAGTCATTAAAACCTGTTTGTCAACCCCTCCACACATTTCTTGTTAACAAACTATAGTTTTGGCAGTCGGTTAGGACATCTACTTTGTGCATGACACAAGTAATTTTTCCAACAATTGTTTACAGACGGATTATTTCACTTATAATTCAGTGTATCACAAATCCAGTGGGTCAGAAGTTTACATACACTAAGTTGGCTGTGCCTTTAAACAGTTTGGAAAATTCCCGAAAATGATGTCATGGCTTTAGAAGCTTCTGATAGGCTAATTGACATCCTTTGAGTCAATTGGAGGTGTACCTGTAGATGTATTTCAAGGCCTACCTTCAAACTCAGTGCCTCTTTGCTTGACTCCATGGGAAAACCAAAGGAAATCAGCCAAGACCTCAGAAAAAAAATGTAGACCTCCACAAATCTGGTTCATCCTTGGGAGCAATTTCCAAACGCCTGAAGGTACCTCGCTCATCTGTAGAAACAATAGTACGCAAGTATAAACACCATGGGACCACGCAGGCGTCATACCGCTCAGGAAGGAGACGCGTTCTGTCTCCTAGAGATGAACGTACTTTGGGTCGAAAAGTGCAAATCCATCCCAGAACTACAGCAAAGGACCTTGTGAAGATGCTGGAGGAAACAGGTACAAAATGGTCTATATCCACAGGCAAACGAGTCCTATATCGAAAAGGGGAAGGCTCGCAAGCCAAAGAACACATCCCAACAGTGAAGCACAGCATCATGTGCTTTGCTGCAAGAGGGTCTGGTGCACCACTAGAACACCTGGGAAGGACACTGCAGGGAAAATCAGTTTGCAATTTGAAGTGGTACATATGTGCGACAACCTACTAAATTCATAGTGACAGGTTGCACAAGTAAACAAGGAGCATAGACTATTTCCCTGACCGGGAATCGAACCCGGGCCGCAGCGGTGAGAGAGCCGAATCCTAACCACTAGACCACCAGGGAAGGGTACTAGAGTGCAAATCGGTTCCCAGTGTGAGCTGGTACATATGTGCGATAACCTTCCATATTCATAGTGACAGGTTGCACAAGTAAACATGTAGCAAAAGAGTAGTTCCCTGACCGGGAATCGAACCCGGGCCGCGGCGGTGAGAGCACCGAATCCTAACCACTAGACAACCAGGGAAGGGTACTAGAGTGCAAATCGGTTCCCAGTGTGAGCTGGTACATATGTGCGATAACCTTCCATATTCATAGTGACAGGTTGCACAAGTAAACATGTAGCAAAAGAGTAGTTCCCTGACCGGGAATCGAACCCGGGCCGTGGCGGTGAGAGCGCCAAATCCTAACCACTAGACCACCAGGGAAGGGTACTAGAGTGAAAATCGGTTCCCAGTGTGAGCTGGTACATACAGTTGAAGTCGTGAGTTTCCATCCACTTAGGCTGGAGTCATTAAAACCTGTTTGTCAACCCCTCCACACATTTCTTGTTAACAAACTATAGTTTTGGCAGTCGATTAGGACATCTACTTTGTCCATGACACAAGTAATTTTTCCAACAATTGTTTACAGACCGATTATTTCACTTATAATTCAGTGTATCACAAATCCAGTGGGTCAGAAGTTTACATACACTAAGTTGGCTGTGCCTTTAAACAGTTTGGAAAATTCCCGAAAATGATGTCATGGCTTTAGAAGCTTCTGATAGGCTAATTGACATCCTTTGAGTCAATTGGAGGTGTACCTGTAGATGTATTTCAAGGCCTACCTTCAAACTCAGTGCCTCTTTGCTTGACTCCATGGGAAAACCAAAGGAAATCAGCCAAGACCTCAGAAAAAAAATGTAGACCTCCACAAATCTGGTTCATCCTTGGGAGCAATTTCCAAACGCCTGAAGGTACCTCGCTCATCTGTAGAAACAATAGTACGCAAGTATAAACACCATGGGACCACGCAGGCGTCATACCGCTCAGGAAGGAGACGCGTTCTGTCTCCTAGAGATGAACGTACTTTGGGTCGAAAAGTGCAAATCCATCCCAGAACTACAGCAAAGGACCTTGTGAAGATGCTGGAGGAAACAGGCACAAAAGTATCTATATCCACAGGCAAACGAGTCCTATATCGACATAACCTGAAAGGCCGCTCAGCGAGGAAGAAGCTACTGCTCCAAAGCAATTTCCAAACCCCTGAAGGTCCCACGTTCATCTGTACAAACAATAGTACGCAAGTAGATACAGCATGGGACCAGGCAGGCGTCATTCCGCTCAGGAAGGAGACAGGCGCTCTGTTTCCTAGAGATGAACTTACTTTGGTGCGAAAAGTTCAAATCAATCCCAGAACAACAGCAAAGGACCTTGCGAAGATCCTGGAGGAAACAGTCACAAAAGTATCTATATCCACAGGCAAATGAGTCCTATATCGACATAACCTGAAAGGCCGCTCAGCGAGGAAGAAGCTACTGCTCCAAAGCAATTTCCAAACCCCTGAAGGTCCCACGTTCATCTGTACAAACAATAGTACGCAAGTAGAAACAGAATGGGACCAGGCAGGCGTCATTCCGCTCAGGAAGGAGACGCGCTCTGTCTCCTAGAGATGAACGTACTTTGGGTCGAAAAATGCAAATCAATCCCAGAACAACAGCAAAGGACCTTGCGAAGATCCTGGAGGAAACAGTCACAAAAGTATCTACAGTGCCTTGCGAAAGTATTCGGCCCCCTTGAACTTTGCGACCTTTTGCCACATTTCAGGCTTCAAACATAAAGATATAAAACTGTATTTTTTTGTGAAGAATTAACAACAAGTGGGACACAATCATGAAGTGGAACGACATTTATTGGATATTTCAAACTTTTTTAACAAATCAAAAACTGAAAAATTGGGCGTGCAAAATTATTCAGCCCCCTTAAGTTAATACTTTGTAGCGCCACTTTTTGCTGCGATAACAGCTCTAAGTCGCTTGGGGTATGTCTCTATCAGTTTTGCACATCGAGAGATTGAATTTTTTTCCCATTCCTCCTTGCAAAACAGCTCGAGCTCAGTTAGGTTGGATGGAGAGCATTTGTGAACAGCAGCTTTCAGTTCTTTCCACAGATTCTCGATTGGATTCAGGTCTGGACTTTGACTTGGCCATTCTAACACCTGGATATGTTTATTTTTGAACCATTCCATTGTAGATTTTGCTTTATGTTTTGGATCATTGTCTTGTTGGAAGACAAATCTCCGTCCCAGTCTCAGGTCTTTTGCAGACTCCATCAGGTTTTCTTCCAGAATGGTCCTGTATTTGGCTCCATCCATCTTCCCATCAATTTTAACCATCTTCCCTGTCCCTGCTGAAGAAAAGCAGGCCCAAACCATGATGCTGCCACCACCATGTTTGACAGTGGGGATGGTGTGTTCAGGGTGATGAGCTGTGTTGCTTTTACGCCAAACATAACGTTTTGCATTGTTGCCAAAAAGTTCAATTTTGGTTTCATCTGACCAGAGCACCTTCTTCCACATGTTTGGTGTGTCTCCCAGGTGGCTTGTGGCAAACTTTAAACAACACTTTTTATGGATATCTTTAAGAAATGGATTTCTTCTTGCCACTCTTCCATAAAGGCCAGATTTGTGCAATATACGACTAATTGTTGTCCTATGGACAGAGTCTCCCACCTCAGCTGTAGATCTCTGCAGTTCATCCAGAGTGAACTTGGCTGCATCTCTGATCAGTCTTCTCCTTGTATGAGCTGAAAGTTTAGAGGGACGGCCAGGTCTTGGTAGATTTGCAGTGGTCTGATACTCCTTCCATTTCAATATTATCGCTTGCACAGTGCTCCTTGGGATGTTTAAAGCTTGGGAAATCTTTTTGTATCCAAATCCGGCTTTAAACTTCTTCACAACAGTATCTCGGACCTGCCTGGTGTGTTCCTTGTTCTTCATGATGCTCTCTGCGCTTTTAACGGACCTCTGAGACTATCACAGTGCAGGTGCATTTATACGGAGACTTGATTACACACAGGTGGATTGTATTTATCATCATTAGTCATTTAGGTCAACATTGGATCATTCAGAGATCCTCACTGAACTTCTGAAGAGAGTTTGCTGCACTGAAAGTAAAGGGGCTGAATAATTTTGCACGCCCAATTTTTGATTTGTTAAAAAAGTTTGAAATATCCAATAAATGTCGTTCCACTTCATGATTGTGTCCCACTTGTTGTTGATTCTTCACAAAAAAATACAGTTTTATATCTTTATGTTTGAAGCCTGAAATGTGGCAAAAGGTCGCAAAGTTCAAGGGGGCCGAATACTTTCGCAAGGCACTGTATATCCACCGGCAAATTAGTCCTATATCGACATAACCTGAAAGGCTGCTCAGCAAGGAAAAAGCTACTGCTGCAAAACCGCCAGAAAAGAAGCCAGACTACAGTTTGGGGACAAAGACCCTAGTTTTTGGAGAAATGTCCTCTGGTCTGATGAAAGAAAAACAGAACTGTTTGGCCATAATGACCACTGTTATGTTTGGAGGAAAAAGGGGGAGGTTTGCAAGCCAAGGAACACCATCCCAACCGTGAAGGACGGGGGTGGCAATATCATGTTGTGGGGGTGCTTTTCTGCAGGAGGGACTGGTGAACCACTAGAACACCAGGGAAGGACACTGCAGGGCAAATCGGTTTGCAATTTGAAGTGGTACATACAGTATGTGCGACAACCGACTAAATTCATTGTGACAGGTTGCATCAGTAAACAAGGAGCAAAATACTAGTTTCCTGATCGGGAATCAAACCTTGGCTACAGTGGTGAGACTGACAATGCCTAACCACTAGACCACCAGGGAAGGATAAAGTTTATGAATCGCTTCACAATATGAAATGGTAAAGTTACTGTATGTTTAATGTCCTGCAGAAATCATTTTCAAAGCTACATGGAACCTATGGGCCCCATCCCAAAAACAAGCCCTAGCCCTTACTCCGTAGCCAACAAATTTGAGTAGATCTTAAAGGATAGTTCTGGCGCAAGGAGTTTTCAGGGGGGACCGACCCATTTCTGCTGCTAGAATTTCTTGGAACCCCAATTTTTTCCCCAATAATTTATTGCGGCCCCATCCCACCCCACTAGGGTCACGACCCCAACTTTGACTACCACTATTTTAATGGGTTGATATGGTGCTATGGGTTGTTTCTGGACTGGCTGGGCATATTGACTAGTACAAACAAAGTGTTGCTATAGGGCACAAAAGTACTGCTATTTTATGAGTCATCAATATCATCATTGATATGCAGAACTCAGTGTTTGAAGAAGCACTATCAATATCCAGATTAGTGTACATTAGTAAGTAATTCTTTATCCTTAGTATATCTAACGCAAAGAACACTGGTAATAATGCCAGCAGCAAAAGAGTCTCATGCTCTACCGACTGAGCTAGCCAGGCTTTTGCCTGATCTGATCTAAATGTAAAATCAATTCATATTGGGGATCTTAATAAAATAGAAAAAAACACCAACATATCGTTAGTTTTTTTTAACTTCACTATATGTAATGCTCGATAGACTGTTCCTGGTGGAATGGGAGTGTAAATCCAGCAATAGGTAATTGGCACATTGGATTATTTTGGTAGAGCAATTCAACTGATCCATCACAAGTTCCATTGTTAGATGTTACCACAAAATGTAGTAGACAAAAGTATTTTGTATCTACATAATTGTTGTAGCTCATATATAACCAGTCAGTTATTTTTGGCAGCTATTTGCAATAGTAGGCTCTCTGGAACTAATGTCAGCTACTTTAGCTAGCCACAGCTTTGACATCTGACCGCCGGCCTGCTGCTAGCTAGATACTGTAGCGATCAACCACGTTAACTCCACTATTTCGCAATAAAGTACCCGGGCTTGATATGGCGACAACTACATTGCAATACACAGTAAATATATTAGATCTATTTTGAGCGTCATACCGTGAAAGTAAAGAGGTCAACTTCTAGGTTTAAAAGACATTCGGCAGTTGAACGCGAGGCTTTGAGCGAAGTAGAAGAACAATCCACTTTAAGTTTAGGGCTGCAGCCAGTTCATAACCTACTGTGGCAAATAGAGGGGTTCTCTGTCTGATCAAACCAGTAACCTACTGTGGCAAATAGAGGGGTTCTCTGTCTGATCAAACCAGTAACCTACTGTGGCAAATAGAGGGGTTCTCTGTCTGATCAAACCAGTGGTCAGTCAGCTTATATTTCAGAACAGGAAATCAAATAAAAAACAAACAACTCTTCATTCGATTCTTTATTTGTATTAATCATTCGTATTCCAGCAATTGTTTTTGGTGTACGCACATTTTTTTAATGCATCACTTTTTTTTTCACTACACCCAGCACCCTTCCCAACCTCTTCACCAAGAATGAGGTAAAACACCTCTCATGTTCCCCTCAAATGAACAATTGGACAACGATGAAGGGATGCTGTGTGAAGACTGTACACATAAAAATACACTTGAGGTTGTAGTCGAGGATGAACAACTGGGTCATCTGAATGGGGAAAGGGGACATAGGGAAGGGGTGGCAAACCCTCCCCCTGAAAGGCTGGGGGTTCAGGCTTTTGTTCCAGCCCTGCTATACCACACCTGATTCCGCTGAGGTTCCCCGATGAGCAGAATGTTAGTAGATTGAGATGGGTTGGGCCTAGACCAGCATTTCCCAAACTCGAGACCCCAAGGGGTGCACGTTTTGGTTTTCTCCCTAGCCCCAGCTAACACAGTCCAATAAGCCGCAAATAATCCATCTTCAGTTTACATCGCAATTAGCTTAATCAGCTGTGTTTGCGAGGGATGGCCCCAGAGGACTGGAGTTGCCCATCCCTGCCCTGTGGAGTGATCGATAGAGAAGCAGAATTAAATTCAGGATGAGTCGTCAGGCAACGGTAAAGCAGAGCTGGAACAAAAGCCTCCACCTGCAGTAGGTCTCCAGGAGGAGGGAAGGCCACCCTTAGTGGCTTGGTGTGAAAGTACATTACATTATAGTCAGAAAAAGTCTACCTTCAAATTCCTTTTCACAATGAAAATACACGTAGTATACAGACCTTCTGTACACCGTGGATAAAAGAAAAGTACTATCTGTTGTCAACTCAACCGTAAGAAAGATGACAAAAAAAATGACAGACACTAACAACACTTACGTACAAAATGAGAAAGAGCTGGATATACCATTTGATCAAGACAACTGTTAACTTGTTTAATTTAAATAATAATGATAAAGTGTTAACAGACAATTTAAAAGAAAGAACAGAAAAGCGGATCATGATATTAATGGGGTAAAAAAGTGTGCTGTTTAGTAACAGAATCATACCTCAAAACACGTTGATGTACAAACAGTACACATTAAAACGCATGTCATGTTTAAAGGCATGCATACGTTATATGCATGAGCTCACACACACACACACACACAACATCCTTATAAATAGGTCCTTCATAGACCCAACTCTGAGACCGGACAGGCGTAGTGGCCAGTGATGCACAGGGTCTCCATAAGGAACAAGACCAAAGACACTGTTTGCCGGCAGGAGGTAGACGCATTCTAACGACATTCTACACAAGAATGGCATTACACTGCCCACCCAATCTGTTGCATTGAAGCCAATCCAGCCAATGAAATGGAGGCAGACATTTTGTATATCCGTTACAGTGTGGATATGCTACGGATGTTGTTTGTTTAATAGTGAGGTATTTATTGGTTTTAGTCTGGTCATTAATGCAATGATAAAACTCAGTTCTTCTTCACAGGCTATTATGTTCCTTATCGGACTCCCTCCTCAGCCACCAACACACCACAACCTGTCCAATATTTAAGTTCTGGG
Organism: Oncorhynchus mykiss; assembly: GCF_013265735.2. Classification (NCBI taxonomy): domain Eukaryota; kingdom Metazoa; phylum Chordata; class Actinopteri; order Salmoniformes; family Salmonidae; genus Oncorhynchus; species Oncorhynchus mykiss. The sequence goes on along the minus strand of NC_048583.1, from coordinate 1,619,389 downwards.
TTCCTGGTGTCTTCTCACCTGGTTTCAAACACTGGCGGCTCATATCATGGCCCATTTCTCAAGTGCGTCTTCCCAGGGAATCTCAAATGCTCGTCTCCTTTATAAAAGTAAGCAGCACTCGATTTATTGACATGTCCCCCTTTTCCATACATACAACGGGTACATACAGTACAAACAGCAAGACATCGGTTCAGAATCAACAACTATCTGAATTGTAAAGGAAGGGAAAGAAGTCATTCCCAGTACCCATCAAGGTTGTTTTATGGGTAGTACCATATATATCTTCTGGGCTAACTGTCATCGTATCATAACATACAACATCCCACGACTTCAAATCATTCAGAGTATAAAATACAATTTTGAAATATATGTAAAGAGGTATGACGCATGGAATGATGTTACATGAAGACAATAACGACAATGCATTCATTATACAAACATAAGCGGAGTATCATTATCAAAAGAAATGTGTGATTTGTTTGTTTTGTTCGTCACATTCAGTGTTTTGAATGTATTTTCAGTAGAGTGGCCACTAGGTGGCGTCTGACTACACATATAAACAGTCACAACGGGCACAAGCCACTTGATAATCAAACTCAAGCAGGTGGTTACTATAGGCACGTCTGTCTGTCTGTCTCTCTCTCCCTCCCCTCTCTCTCTCTCTCACTCTCTTCCTGTGTCTCTGCTAAAGTAGTACCATTTCTAAGTTAATTTACCCTACTCCTATTTAATACTAGCTTCATTCTCTTGCCATCTTCTCTCTCGTTTGCTCGCTCTATTCTCTTCCTCCTTTCTTAATACCCTTCCCCCTCCCTTTCACATCTCTCAATCTTTGTCCTTTCTCTCCCTCAGTCTCTTGATCTCTTCTATCCTTTTCTCTCTCTCTCCCTCTCTCTCTCTCTCGCTCTCTTTTAGTAGTGTAAATTAGTTAGTAAATAACTTGGTACCGTCTCTCAACTCTTTGTAATTTATTTAGCTAGTACCTAACTATACCAGTGTAGTCATCATTTTGACCACAGTCAAATCTAAACAAAGCCTGAGCCTATTTCTCTCTCTCGTTCCCTCGCTCCTGTGCCATCACTCAAACAAACACCCTAACACTCCACTGTGTGCTTGTGTGATTTCCCAAACCTCTAGGACCCTCCAATCAATCAGCATCTTCAGAGAATCTTCCAAAGTGTAATTGGACCTTTCCCCTCTACACCAAACTGCCACCCCATTTAAGTGCTGGTAGAGTCTGAATTAATTCATCGTCCCGTCTCCTCCTCTTCCTCCTATCATTGCTCCTCTTCCTCGGTGATGCCCTGTGCTTTCAGTTCATCCAGGACGTTGTCTAGATGGCTAGGGTCGGGGTAGCCGTGGCCCGTGAGGTTGGAGCCAAATTCCGTCTTGTGGTGTACCTCGTTCCAGATGACCGTGTCCAACTCGCCTGTGGTGCTGGACGTGCCCACTGAGAAGACCAGGCGCCGGTCCCACGCGGTCAGCAGGAGTCTGAGTACCTGGGGGAGAGAGAGAGCAAGGATGTGGAGAGAGAGAGGAGGTAAAGGGAGAGGACGTGGAGGGAGAGAAGGTAGAGGGAGAGAAGGTAGAGGGAGAGAAGGTAGAGGGAGAGGACGTGGAGGGAGAGGACGTGGAGGGAGAGGACGTGGAGGGAGAGGACGTGGAGGGAGAGGACGTGGAGGGAGAGGACGTGGAGGGAGAGGACGTGGAGGGAGAGGACGTGGAGGGAGAGGACGTGGAGGGAGAGGACGTGGAGGGAGAGAAGGTGGAGGGAGAAAAGGTGGAGGGAGAGAGGGAGAGAAGGTGGAGGGAGAGAAGGTGGAGGGAGAGAAGGTGGAGGGAGAGAAGGTGGAGGGAGAGGAGGTGGAGGGAGAGGAGGTGGAGGGAGAGGAGGTGGAGGGAGAGAAGGTGGAGGGAGAGAGGGAGAGGACGTGGAGGGAGAGGAGGTGGAGGGAAAAGGAAGTGAGATGGTTAGAGACGGATTCATAATTTCAACTTTCAGAGTTCCCTCGATACAACTTCAAGGGAAAACGTCCCGGGTTTATAAAGGACAAAGATTGGGCTAAAATCCAGAAAGCTTTGAGTTGTACTGGACAACAGGATCTGCTACAATGGAATATGTCAAAGCTTAGGTTCTTACCTTGCGTCCCTTCTCGCTGTCTGGGAGGTAGCAGTGACGCGGGAACCCTCTGGCTGTAAAGGGCTTGCCTGGGTTGGGGTGCTCTGGGCCCTGGGTGCCAGGCAGGACGTTGTAGATGATGCGGATGGTCTTGCAGTCATGGTGGCCAGGCAGCGAGTGGGGGATGACGTGGTACTCCATCTTCCCGGGCGGCTGGTTGCCCGTCTTCACGCCGTAGATGGTTTTGCAGGTGGGGCACTGCAGGCTGCCATCTTTGTTGCCGTTGTTGTACATGGCCACCAGGCACTGGAGGTGGTACTGGTGCCCACACTGGGCCAGGCGACCTATGAAGTCACCACCCTTGTAGCCTGACGCCCCCCCGAGGGCCTCCATACAGATGGTACAGTTCTGAGGAGAGGAGAGGAGAGGAGAGGATAGGAGGGATTCTTTAGCCAACCTGTAAGTACTTAGCTATCCAAAATAGGAAAAGCACCCACACAGCTGAGTCAGCCTGTTGCAGGTGAGTGGGAATCATTCAATAAAATTCTTGAAAGCGCTGACGAAGGCTAGCTGGCCAATAGGTAACGTTAATCAATGAAAGTGTTACAGGCCAGAGCAGCGTGCAGGTCTTTCTTTAAATATGTACTTGGCTATCCACATTTCCTTCAACAGATAATGTGTTGTGATGATAATGGACGCGTCCCAAATGACACCCTATGGGCCCTGGTGAAACGTATGGCACTTTATAGGGCATAGGGTGTCCTTTCAGACTTAACCAATGACTGGAGAGAACAGGTCTCACCTCCTCTGGTGCTATCCTGACTTTCTGAAGATACTGCTTCACCACCTCCTCTGTTGTCTTACCTGGAGAGAGGAGAGACAGGAGGAGAGAGAGAAGAGAGAAAAGAGAGAGAAAACATAAGGAGAAAGGAGGAGAGAGAGAAGGAGAGAAAGGAGAGAGAAAACATAAGGAGAGAGAGGAGGAGAGAGAGAAGAGAGAAAGGATAAATAAAACATAAGGAGAGACAGGAAAAGAGAGAGAAGAGAGAAAACATAAGGAGAGACAGGAGGAGAGAGAGAAGAGAGAAAGGAGAGAGAAAACATAAGGAGAGACAGGAAAAGAGAGAGAAGAGAGAAAGGAGAGAGAAAACATAAGGAGAGACAGGAGGAGAGAGAGAAGAGAGAAAGGAGAGAGAAAACATAAGGAAGGAAAGGAGGAGAGAGAAAACATAAGGAGAGAAAGGAGGAGAGAGAGAAAACATAAGGAGAGGAGAGAAAGGAGAGAGAAAACATAAGGAGAGAGAGGAGGAGAGAGAGAAGAGAGAAAGGAGAGAGAAAACAAGGAGACAGGAGGAGAGAGAGGAGAGAAAAGAGAGAGAAAACATAAGGAGAGACAGGAGGAGAGAGAGAAGGAGAGAAAAGAGAGAGAAAACATAAGGAGAGACAGGAGGAGAGAGAGAAGAGAGAAAGGAGAGAGAAAACATAAGGAGACAGGAGGAGAGAGAGAAGGAGAGAGAACATATGAGTGTGTTGAGCAAAAATCTTCCACACAATGTAATGAATTTGTGTATAGGGGTGTCTGTGTGTGTGTGTGTGTGTGTGTGTGTGTGTGTGTATAGGCCTATATATTAGTGCTGGTTTTATAGTGTGTCCTATTGTACCTTTGCGGGCCTGTTTCTTGGTGGTCTTGCGGCAGCAGTGACCCAGGCCGGGGACGGGCTTGATGTCCCTCTTGCTGACGGGCGGGGGGTGCAGCACCAGTTTGGGTGGGCGGGTGAGACACACAGGGAACCCCGCAGCGCTCATCAGGATCCCCGTGATACCGGCCAGCGCTGGATGGACCGGGCTGTTCCCACTGAGGTTCTTCACTGGGACAGTGGGCACGCTGAAACACAACGGGAACCACATGCTGGTTACACACTGGCATCTCACCAAACATATGCCTGGGAAGACTCTGGGAGTTGCAGCGCTGACCTGGGATCAGCTGTTACAGGACTTGCACTAAACAAACCCTCCCTCACACTAACAGACAGAAATACAGCAGGCTTACTGCTGACCCCCACACAGGGTTGGGACGAGCCTAGTCCGTGTGATTACAAGACGTTAACCAAGCCACCTACAGTATAGACAGGTAGAGAAGTCTGTCCCAAATGGCACCCCACCATAGATAGTGCACTACGTATAGGGCTCTGGTCCAAAGTAGTGCACTATGTAGTGAATAGGGTGCCATTTGGGAAGTAGTCGTTCAGGTGTACACGGGCCAGCTGTAATCTCTATTGGCAACAACACCTCACCTACTACGACCAGCTGCTGCATGTGACCAATTAAAAAAATGTCCAGGAGCCAATGACCTGTATGTGTGTGCCCATAAAATTAGAATAATCTATTTCTATGTGTGGCTGTGTGTGTGGCCCACAGGCCAGTCTCCTGATCTGGGTCAAAGACTCATACCATAGATGGTACTGCCAGATATCCTCTGTCTAGCCTGTACGTTTCAGAGAACACGGGTTGGGTCTAAGTGGCGCCCTATTCCCTACACAGCGAGCTACGCCTGACCAGAGCCCACGTAGGATGCCTCCAGCTATATATGGCTCTGACGGTGTCAGTCAAACAATCCCCTATTGTTTGTCCTTTGACATATTTCTGGATGATTCTAGAACGCGCCAATAGCAACTCTACCATTCTAGAGTCCAGGTAGAACGTCTGTGTCATTCACACCAAAGATATTGTACTATACTCTAGTTCCCCAGATCATCTACTTTTACCACAGACAACACAGCTTTTGAGTGTCAACGATATCGGAGCAGATAGATAAGATATGACGATTTGTGTTGTCCTTGGGTATCCTACATTGTCGATAAAATCAGCAGCAGCAGCACACACAAACACACACACACACACACACACTTCTTCCTAGGGATGGATACTCACATTAAGGACGTGAGGATTGTCATTCTCCCACAGAGGTCAGTCCCGGCACAATCAATTAAGTAATAAACTACAAGAAAACGAGTCACGGAGGAATCGATTTCCTTTCTCTTCACCAGGGGAACAGAGAACCACTAGGGGATGTGCCAATGAGAAGTTGAAGAAGAGGTTCCACTCCTCTTTACCTCTCTTTCTCTCTCTCTCTCTCTCTCTCACGGCTACAGAAACCTTTATTCTGTCTCTGAGCTGGACTCAGTTTCTGTTCTTTCTCTCTACAGACCTCCTCCTCTCCGTCTGTCCTAGAAGCAGTGTGTGAATTGGACCAAGTGTGTGTATGTCCTGTCTTATATATGTAATCCGTGAGTTTCCATCTGCTGGCCAGTGACCTCAGAGAGAGGAGACGTCACAGAACTGACAGTGAGCATCACATCACACACCCAGGATCATGGATTACCTTCACCACGTCACCGGCTCTATTGACTAATACCACCCTGACTAACCACTTACGGAAACACACACACACACACACACACACACACACACACACACACACCTGGGAAATCCCCTATAATGAACAACAAACTTGACCACAACACAACCCAGTCTTGACACGACTATAGAGCTTCCCATGTGTAAACGGTACTGTACAGGCTACACCACAACACAACCCAGTCTTGACACGACTTGGCCTGGTCTTTTAAATGACTAGTAATATATTAACCACAGAGCTTCCCATGTGTAAACGGTACTGTACAGGCTACACCACAGAGCTTCCCATGTGTAAACGGTACTGTACAGGCTACACCACAGAGCTTCCCATGTGTAAACGGTACTGTACAGGCTACACCACAGAGCTTCCCATGTGTAAACGGTACTGTACAGGCTACACCAAAGAGCTTCCCATGTGTAAACGGTACTGTACAGGCTACACCACAGAGCTTCCCATGTGTAAACGGTACTGTACAGGCTACACCACAGAGCTTCCCATGTGTAAACGGTACTGTACAGGCTACACCACAGAGCTTCCCATGTGTAAACGGTACTGTACAGGCTACACCACAGAGCTTCCCATGTGTAAACGGTACTGTACAGGCTACACCACAGAGCTTCCCATGTGTAAACGGTACTGTACAGGCTACACCACAGAGCTTCCCATGTGTAAACGGTACTGTACAGGCTACACCACAGAGCTTCCCATGTGTAAACGGTACTGTACAGGCTACACCACAGAGCTTCCCATGTGTAAACGGTACTGTACAGGCTACACCACAGAGCTTCCCATGTGTAAACGGTACTGTACAGGCTACACCACAGAGCTTCCCATGTGTAAACGGTACTGTACAGGCTACACCACAGAGCTTCCCATGTGTAAACGGTACTGTACAGGCTACACCACAGAGCTTCCCATGTGTAAACGGTACTGTACAGGCTACACCACAGAGCTTCCCATGTGTAAACGGTACTGTACAGGCTACACCACAGAGCTTCCCATGTGTAAACGGTACTGTACAGGCTACACCACAGCAGAGTTGTGGAGTCTAACTAACCATGCTACATCCCCCCTCGACGGGGGGGTGTCATTTAGAATGGGCAAATATGATCAAAAACAATAGTTTTTTCCCCGCGCTGTTCCTCCTGCGCTGTTCCTCCTGCGCTGCCACGCATCACAAACAGGGTTTGCTGTTCGTTTTGTTGCTTCCCGACATGAAATTAGTCAGTCGCTCTGAGAGCTGTGAGTTACTGTCGCTGGTAGCAACCACACAGACATGGCAGGAGGGCTGAGCCTGGGAGCTTTGTTCCTCGTGTTGTGACCCACCAAAGTGAGGATATCATTGCTTTTCTGTGACCTTTCAAATAGACAAGTACACTGCATGTTTACATACTGTGCATACTATGTAGTGATGGTAGTATAGTAATAATAGTTATAGATGGTATGTAGTGATGGTAGTATAGTAATAATAGTTATAGATGATATGTAGTGATGGTGGTATAGTAATAATAGTTATATATGATATGTAGTGATGGTAGTATAGTAATAATAGTTATATATGATATGTAGTGATGGTAGTATAGTAATAATAGTTATATATGATATGTAGTGATGGTAGTATAGTAATAATAGTTATAGATGGTATGTAGTGATGGTAGTATAGTAATAATAGTTAGTTATAGATGGTATGTAGTGATGGTAGTATAGTAATAATAGTTATAGATGGTATGTAGTGATGGTAGTATAGTAATAATAGTTATAGATGGTATGTAGTGATGGTAGTATAGTAACAATAGTTATAGATGGTATGTAGTGATTGTAGTATAGTAATAATAGTTATAGATGGTATGTTGTGATGGTAGTATAGTAATAATAGTTATAGATGGTATGTAGTGATGGTAGTATAGTAATAATAGTTATAGATGGTATGTAGTGATGGTAGTATAGTAACAATAGTTATAGATGGTATGTAGTGATGGTAGTATAGTAATAATAGTTAGTTATAGATGGTATGTAGTGATGGTAGTATAGTAATAGTAGTTATAGATGATATGTAGTGATGGTAGTATAGTAATAATAGTTATAGATGGTATGTAGTGATGGTAGTATAGTAATAATAGTTAGTTATAGATGGTATGTAGTGATGGTAGTATAGTAATAGTAGTTATAGATGATATGTAGTGATGGTAGTATAGTAATAATAGTTATAGATGGTATGTAGTGATGGTGGTATAGTAATAATAGTTAGTTATAGATGGTATGTAGTGATGGTAGTATAGTAACAATAGTTATAGATGGTATGTAGTGATTGTAGTATAGTAATAATAGTTATAGATGGTATGTAGTGATTGTAGTATAGTAATAATAGTTATAGATGGTATGTAGTGATGGTGGTATAGTAATAATAGTTAGTTATAGATGGTATGTAGTGATTGTAGTATAGTAACAATAGTTATAGATGGTATGTAGTGATTGTAGTATAGTAATAATAGTTATAGATGGTATGTTGTGATGGTAGTATAGTAATAATAGTTATAGATGGTATGTAGTGATGGTAGTATAGTAACAATAGTTATAGATGGTATGTAGTGATTGTAGTATAGTAATAATAGTTATAGATGGTATGTTGTGACTACACCACAGCTCAGTTCATGGTCACCACACACCGCAGTTTAATAATGTCCTCTATTAACCAGTCAATCGGCTATTAAACACTATGATAACATGCTATTATATCTCTATCCTTAACCCAGATTAAAAACTCCACAAGCCACTACCTAACGGGTCCACCAGCCACTACCTAACGGGTCAACCAGCCACTACCTAACGGGTCCACCAGCCACTACCTAACGGGTCCACCAGCCACTACCTAACAGGTCCACCAGCCACTACCTAACAGGTCCACCAGCCACTACCTAACAGGTCCACCAGCCACTACCTAACAGGTCCACCAGCCACTACCTAACAGGTCAACCAGCCACTACCTAACGGGTCAACAAGCCACTACCTAACGGGTCAACAAGCCACTACCTAACGGGTCAACAAGCCACTACCTAACAGGTCCACCAGCCACTACCTAACAGGTCAACCAGCCACTACCTAACGGGTCAACCAGCCACTACCTAACAGGTCAACCAGCCACTACCTAACAGGTCAACCAGCCACTACCTAACAGGTCAACCAGCCACTACCTAACGGGTCAACCAGCCACTACCTAACAGGTCCACCAGCCACTACCTAACAGGTCAACCAGCCACTACCTAACAGCTTAACAAGCCACTACCTAACAGCTTAACAAGCCACTACCTAACGGGTCAACCAGCCACTACCTAACAGGTCAACCAGCCACTACCTAACAGGTCAACCAGCCACTACCTAACAGCTTAACAAGCCACTACCTAACAGGTTAACAAGCCACTACCTAACAGCTTAACAAGCCACTACCTAACAGCTTGACAAGCCACTACCTAACAGCTTAACAAGCCACTACCTAACAGCTTAACAAGCCACTACCTAACAGGTCAACAAGCCACTACCTAACAGCTTAACAAGCCACTACCTAACAGCTTAACAAGCCACTACCTAACAGGTCAACAAGCCACTACCTAACAGGTCAACAAGCCACTACCTAACAGGTCAACAAGCCACTACCTAACAGGTCAACCAGCCACTACCTAACAGCTTAACAAGCCACTACCTAACAGGTCAACAAGCCACTACCTAACGGGTCAACAAGCCACTACCTAACGGGTCCACCAGCCACTACCTAACAGGTCAACAAGCCACTACCTAACGGGTCCACCAGCCACTACCTAACAGGTCAACAAGCCACTACCTAACAGGTCAACAAGCCACTACCTAACGGGTCAACAAGCCACTACCTAACGGGTCAACAAGCCACTACCTAACGGGTCAACAAGCCACTACCTAACGGGTCAACAAGCCACTACCTAACAGGTCAAGGAGGACATACAGACAGACAGGAAGACAGACAGGAAGACAGGAGGACAGACAGGAGGACAGTGAAAGGGACTGGTGGCAGGTGACGGTCATCATCATCATCATCTGTAGCTTCCGGTTCAGGGTTCTGCCTTAACAAGCTTTGAGTTGGAGCTAAGAGGCTTTTGGTTAACCCTCCCTGCAGGTGTCACAGTCACTGAGTGAGTGACTCACTGTGTGTGTGTGTGTGTGTGTGTGTGTAGGGCTGGGAATCGCCAGGGACCTCACGATACAGTATTATCATGATACCATATGTATTACAATTCTCACGATTCTAAATGTATTTCGATTCGCTACTGTGATTTCATTGCAGACCTCATGTCTGCTGCAGAGGGACAAGAGGGAGCCATGAGAACATGACTTTTAATCAGTCATGGAAATGAAAGTGATGAAAACCAAATGTCTCCGTATTGAAACAGATGGAGAACAAGCTCTGAAGGAAGGACACTGGAGTTTTGAGGCAGCTGGCACGAAAATAATACTGCGAGGGCTTCCTGAGTGGGGCAGCGGTCTACGGCAATGCATCGCAGTGCTGGAGGCGTCACTACAGACCCGGGTTTGATCCCAGGCTGTATTACAAGCGACCGTGATCGGGAGGTCCCACGGGGACTGTGGGTGTTAAGAAGGGTGGTTAGGCGGGTCATGCTTCAGAGGACGCATGACTCCACCTTCGCCTCCCGAGCCTATTGGGGAGTTACAGCGATGAGACAAGATCAGAACTGGGGGTAAAATACATGTGTTCAATCTTGCGATATTGTCAAAACAACAAGACACGATATATCGTCAAAAATGATATGATATCCCCATATGTTACTGTATAGATTTTTTCAGAAAGAACCCTTTGGTGGTGAAAAAAGTTCCACTTGGAACCCCCAAAAAATGTTTTTCAGGGGGTTCTCCTATGGGGACAGTTGAACAACTCTTATGGTTCTAGGTAGCTACTTCTTCTCTAAGAGTTTACAGTAGATACAGTCTGACCTCAAGTCAGTGTTGTTGACAACTTGACACACACACAGGGGTCATGTTAAGTGCTGAATGGCCTATTAGACCTATGACCAGACCTGAGCTGAATGAAGATGGAGACAGTAACCAGTCAGTGAGGTTATTAATACTACAGTAAGCCGTACGAGACCGCTGACCGTGCAGCGTGACGGATATTGTGAGGTAGAAATGCACTGTGGAGAAGGTTTAGTCTCGTTTGAGCCCCAGCTTATCTACAATGCATTAACACAATTCCCAGCTGTCCTACTGACACACACACACAAACACCTGGAACAATGAGTGAGTCCGAGACAGAGAGACAGAAAGACAGAGACAACCACTCATCATTACACACACAGCAACTAGAGACGATAGGTGTAATCCATCATATATATATATATATATATATATATATATATATATACAGTGCCTTGCGAAAGTATTCGGCCCCCTTGAACTTTGCGACCTTTTGCCACATTTCAGGCTTCAAACATAAAGATATAAAACTGTATTTTTTTGTGAAGAATCAACAACAAGTGGGACACAATCATGAAGTGGAACGACATTTATTGGATATTTCAAACTTTTTTAACAAATCAAAAACTGAAAAATTGGGCGTGCAAAATTATTCAGCCCCCTTAAGTTAATACTTTGTAGCGCCACCATTTGCTGTGATTACAGCTGTAAGTCGCTTGGGGTATGTCTCTATCAGTTTTGCACATCGAGAGACTGAATTTTTTTCCCATTCCTCCTTGCAAAACAGCTTGAGCTCAGTGAGGTTGGATGGAGAGCATTTGTGAACAGCAGTTTTCAGTTCTTTCCACAGATTCTCGATTGGATTCAGGTCTGGACTTTGACTTGGCCATTCTAACACCTGGATATGTTTATTTTTGAGCCATTCCATTGTAGATTTTGCTTTATGTTTTGGATCATTGTCTTTTTGGAAGACAAATCTCCGTCCCAGTCTCAGGTCTTTTGCAGACTCCATCAGGTTTTCTTCCAGAATGGTCCTGTATTTGGCTCCATCCATCTTCCCATCAATTTTAACCATCTTCCCTGTCCCTGCTGAAGAAAAGCAGGCCCAAACCATGATGCTGCCACCACCATGTTTGACAGTGGGGATGGTGTGTTCAGGGTGATGAGCTGTGTTGCTTTTACGCCAAACATAACGTTTTGCATTGTTGCCAAAAAGTTAAATTTTGGTTTCATCTGACCAGAGCACCTTCTTCCACATGTTTGGTGTGTCTCCCAGGTGGCTTGTGGCAAACTTTAAACGACACTTTTTATGGATATCTTTAAGAAATGGCTTTCTTCTTGCCACTCTTCCATAAAGGCCAGATTTGTGCAATATACGACTAATTGTTGTCCTATGGACAGAGTCTCCCACCTCAGCTGTAGATCTCTGCAGTTCATCCAGAGTGATTATGGGCCTCTTGGCTGCATCTCTGATCAGTCTTCTCCTTGTATGAGCTGAAAGTTTAGAGGGACGGCCAGGTCTTGGTAGATTTGCAGTGGTCTGATACTCCTTCCATTTCAATATTATCGCTTGCACAGTGCTCCTTGGGATGTTTAAAGCTTGGGAAATATTTTTGTATCCAAATCCGGCTTTAAACTTCTTCACAACAGTATCTCGGACATGCCTGGTGTGTTCCTTGTTCTTCATGATGCTCTCTGCGCTTTTAACGGACCTCTGAGACTATCACAGTGCAGGTGCATTTATACGGAGACTTGATTACACACAGGTGGATTGTATTTATCATCATTAGTCATTTAGGTCAACATTGGATCATTCAGAGATCCTCACTGAACTTCTGGAGAGAGTTTGCTGCACTGAAAGTAAAGGGGCTGAATAATTTTGCATGCCCAATTTTTCAGTTTTTGATTTGTTAAAAAAGTTTGAAATATCCAATAAATGTTGTTCCACTTCATGATTGTGTCCCACTTGTTGATTCTTCACAAAAAAATACAGTTTTATATCTTTATGTTTGAAGCCTGAAATGTGGCAAAAGGTCGCAAAGTTCAAGGGGGACGAATACTTTCGCAAGGCACTAATATATATATATATACATATACACACACACACACACACACCTGACACACACATGTACCCACTCAGATCAGTGGAGGCTGCTGAGGGGAGGACGGCTCATAATAATGTCCAGAACGGAGCGAACGGAATGGCATCAAACACCTGGAAACCATGAAAACCATGTGTTTGATGTATTTGATACCATTCCACTGATTCTGCTCCAGTCATTACCACGAGTGTATCCTCCCCAATTAAGGTGCCACCAACCACCTGTGACGCAGACGCAGTGACACACACTAGCATGTCTGCACTCAGATAGTTACACACACTGTTGTAGGCCTCCACAAAGCCCTAAATAGAGGAGATCTTCACTAACACATGGCCTGCTTCACCTACAGTACATAGGCACTACCACATGGCCTGCTTCACCTACAGTACATAGGCACTACCACATGGCCTGCTTCACCTATAGTACATAGGCACTAACACATGGCCTGCTTCACCTACAGTACATAGGCACTAACACATGGCCTGCTTCACCTATAGTACATAGGCACTAACACATGGCCTGCTTCACCTACAGCACATAGGCACTAACACATGGCCTGCTTCACCTATAGTACATAGGCACTAACACATGGCCTGCTTCACCTACAGTACATAGGCACTACCACATGGCCTGCTTCACCTACAGTACACAGGCACTAACACATGGCCTGCTTCACCTATAGTACATAGGCACTACCACATGGCCTGCTTCACCTACAGCACATAGGCACTACCACATGGCCTGCTTCATCTACAGTACATAGGCACTAACACATGGCCTGCTTCACCTACAGTACATAGGCACTAACACATGGCCTGCTTCACCTACAGTACATAGGCACTAACACATGGCCTGCTTCACCTACAGTACATAGGCACTAACACATGGCCTGCTTCACCTACAGTACATAGGCACTAACACATGGCCTGCTTCACCTACAGTACATAGGCACTACCACATGGCCTGCTTCACCTACAGCACATAAGGCACTAACACATTTGACCTTAAAGGCTCAGTGCAGTCAAAAACGTGATTTCCATATTTTTTTATATACACTGAGTGTACAAAACATTGAGTACACCTGTTATTTTAATGACAGACTGACCAGGTGAATCCAGATGAAAGCTGTGATTCCTTACTGATGTCACATGTTACACCCACTTCAAATCAGCATAGATGAAGGGGAGGAGTCAGGTTAAAAAATGATTTTTAAGTCTTGAGAGAATTGAGACATGGATTGTGTATGTGTACCATACAGAGGGTGAAGAGGCAAGACAAAATATTTTAGTGCCTTTGAACTGGGTATTGTTGGTGCACCAGTTTGTGTCAAGAACTGCAACGCTGCTGGGTTTTTCACGCTCAACAGTTTGAGTTGGAATAATACTGAGAGATTGTGAAAGTGATGATAATGCCCTTTTAGTGTAAGAGCTGTTTTGCGGGGGATGGAGTTTTGGCCTCCCTGGTGACATCACCAGGCGGGAAATTAGTTAACAGACCAATAAGAAAGAGAGTTCCAAACCTCTCTGCCAATAATAACTTGTTTTCAGTTGTCCCCTCCCCACTCAGACCACTCCCAGACAGCCCCAGCAGAATTCTTGCTTGAGAAATGACTCTTTGCTAAGAAGCTATTTTTGTTTCTTTTTGACCATTTTCATTGAAAACCATCACAGTCAGGTACCTCATTGTTAGCCAGTAATGATTTGATATTGAGATAAAAACGGCTGCATTGGGCCTTTACTACATGGAGCCCATTATCCAGAATGCAGATGAAACAAATGAACTGAATGTCTTTCCCACGCTCCTCTTCATCGACGTCCTTCACCCAGATCTCTATTTGTTTCTTTCTCTTCCATTCATCTGTTCCTCTTTTCTCAGGGTCAGATGAGGTCTTACTTTTTCCAAGGCCCTTCCCCTCAGTCTGTCTGTTGTTTTATCTGTATATTCCTCTCCCTTCTTTATATCCTACCATCTCTCTCTCCCTCTCTCACTCACCCACCCCCACTCACTCACTCACTCACTCACTCACTCACTCACTCACTCACTCACTCACTCACTCACTCACTCACTCACTCACTCCTCCTGTGCTAATTAGTTAATAATGACATTATTATAGACTTGAATTAGCATCTCTGCATCTCAGCCGGGTGAGAAACTCTGGTTCCCAGATAATCATACTTCCTGTTTCTGAATAGGATGCAGTTTCTCCTAAACCCTGATATAAGATCAGTTTGGTTAAAGGTTAGGATCCTAGATCTACTAAGACGACTGTACTAGTCAACCTAGTGCACTCAGTGTACATACTTTACTAGTTAGCTTAGGAAGACAATGGAATGTGGACATGGCAGTGCACAGTTTATTTCTCTTTGGGGTTGTTTGTTTGTGTATCTAGTGTCTTAGTGGGAGAGGGGCAGACAGACAGTGAGACTGGGGAGGGTGGTGGAGGAGAGGAGTGTGGGGGAGAAGAGAAAGGAGGGTGGGGTGGGGGAGAGGAGGGTGGGGGAGAAGAGAAAGGAGGGTGGGGTGGGGGAGAAGAGGGTGGGGTGGGGGAGAAGAGAAAGGAGGGTGGGGGAGAAGAGAAAAGAGGGTGGGGTGGGGGAGAGGAGGGTGGGGTGGGGGAGAAGAGAAAGGAGGGTGGCTGGGGGAGAGGAGGGTGGGGGAGAAGAGGGAGAGGAGGGTGGGGGAGAGGCGGGTGGGGAGAAGAAAGAAAGGAGGGTGGGGGAGAGGCGGGTTGGGTGTGGGAGAAGAGAGAGGAGGGTGGGGTGGGAGAGCCTCTTGACCCCTAGCGACCCTAACCCCCACTCCATCACACACTCCTCCCCTTCTTTGTTATCTCTCTTCCTCTCCACCCCCCCCTCTCCTCCCTGTGTCCCCAGATGGTCATGAAGATTGTTGCTCCCAAGGCTAAATCATTCAAACTCCCAAGCATTCTCATACTCTCGTGTGTAAGTACACACACACACACACACACACACACACACACACGTTTGTTATTCCATAACTTTGATACATTTGAAAATTGCTAACCAATATGCTGTATGAAAACGGCATCACAGCCAGACAAAGCGGTAGATTGGTGGACTATTAAAGTGGCAGAGAGCTCCCCTATTGGCCAGACACAGTCAATGCAACCCTGTTGCGTTACAAAATACTGTACCTGTTGCCATTTTTTTACTTTTGGCTCGGTTTCCAGAGATTCTATTACCCTTGCTCTCTCTCTCTCTCTTCAATTAAATTCAATTCTATTTAAGGGTTTTATTGGCATGGGAAACAGTTTACATTGCCAAAGCAAGTGAAATGATAAACAAAAGTGAAATAAACAAAAAGTGAGGAGTAAATATTACACTCACACAACTTCCCAAATAATAGAGACATTTAACATGTCATTATGTCTATATACAGTGTAATGGTGTTACCATACTGTCTCCCTCTCTCTCCTCTTTTCTCAGCCCTCTGAAACCCTTCCTCCCCCTTTCTGTTTTCACTCTGTCGTCTCTTTCTCACACTCCCCCACTAGAAGAAAGAGAGACACATTCCTGCAGCTTTGTGAGGACGTCAATATTGACTTTCTCTGTGTGTGTGTCCCCCTTGGTTTGAAACAATTTCACAACTCCGTGTGTGTGCGACAACTGACTGACAACGTAACACTGCTCTGCATATTACAATCAACAATCTAGGTTTGCTCCCTCCCTCCCTCCCTCCCTCCCTCCCTCCCTCCCTCCCTCCGGCTGTGGCCTGATTGTGATCAATCTCTGCTAGTTGCTGAGTTGTTCCTTTGTCCGTCCCTCCCCTCCTTCCCTCTGACAGTGTCTGTGTCTAGCTGGCTATGTCTACCCCCCAAACTCCCTAAATGTAGGTCTCTCTTGCTCCCCAACCCCCCAAGATCCTCCTTGACAAAAGCCTCAAGACAGACCGAGACGGAGCATTACAATGATGACTGTGGCTTCTGCTTTTGTCTTCCTTCTACCCCCGCACTCCCTACTATCCAGAAATCCCTTCACCCCCATGCATATATCCCTCGACCTCCCCTTCTCCGCCCCTAACCTTCTACTCCCCAAAAACAACCCCCCTACCTGCCCCCCCAGCCCAGACCCTGTTGTTCCGGGCTGGCCACTGCAGAGGCGGGCATTGTGTTGCGAATGCCGACTAGGCCTCAATGCAGCCACAAAGGTTGCCGTGGAAACGCTTGGGCGCACACAATAGAGCCCGGGATGGGCCCCCAGAACACAGGAGTCCTGGGAAACCCAAAGAGAGAGAGAGAGAGACAGAGCGAAGGAAGAGTCGGAGGGGGTGGGCGAGTGCAGGGTAGAGGGGGAAGAGAGTGACGGTGGGAGGCCTCCTCCCCTCCCTCCATCCCCTCATTCCTCCCCTCCCTCCATCCCCTCATTCCTCCCCTCCCTCCATTCCCTCATTCCCTCATTCCATCCCCTCATTCCCCCCCTCCCTCCATCCCCTCATTCCTCCACAACCGCTCCTTTCTTTCTGGACCCCAGATGGTCATCTGTCAGAGGGGCTGCTGGGAGAGTTAGATGCGTCCTCCCTCTCACAAGTAGACACAGTCCCACATCCACTGACCCGTAAAGACTCACTTCCAAAGCATCCAAAGAGGAGACGAATGTAGCCATCTCAACAACACAGTGTTTCCATAATGGAAGACCAAGTAGAACCAGATGAGATCATCCAGAATCATTCAGTCATAACAACAACTCAACCAAAACCATCTCACTCACCGTGGCAACCACTGAGTGTTTGTGTGTATCAGTTACATCAGTGTGTGTGTGTTTGTGAGTGTATGTTATTGTGTGTATGTGTGTCACTCACCCAGAGGCAATGAGGGCTCGTGACTGGGCCATGGCTATGCGTTGCAGGGCGGGCCGGCTGAGCCCAGCCAGACTGGACCGCTGGGGCAGGGGGGCAGAGCACGGCGCCGAGCGCTGGGGAGCCATGGGCCGCGGCGACGGGGACGGCACGGGAGAGGGCGGTGACGTCACGGCGGTCGCCGGGGTGACGAGCGTGGCGGTGGGCACCGGTTGACTCGTGGAGGAGGGAGAGGGGGGCGGCACGGACGGACGGCGGCCCTGATTGGAGGAGGGCGGCTGAGGGGGCGGGAGAGAGGGAGGAGGGGGTCGGTTGGAGATGGAGAGGGTGCCCGTTTGGGCGCTGAGGAGGGAGAGGGAGCGGGCGAAGAGGGCAGCATTCCGTCGCGGTGAGGACTGGTTCCGGGATATGGAGAGTCCGTGAGGTAAGGTTTTGGAGTAGGCAGATCTAGCGGGGGAGCTCCTGAGTTGGCCCCGCCCCAGGGTGGCAGATTTGGGGCTGGGTGGTTTACTCTGAGGTTTACTCGGCCGGTGGCCCAACTTGTGTGTCGATGACCTCACTGTGCTCTGCTTCACACTAAAGACCAGCATGCACTGCTGGCAGGAGCACGGCTGCCCGGCGAGGGACTGCATGGTCGCCAGCCCGCCGCTTGGGTACACAGCGCGCCCGTTGACGCCCGACACCCCAACACCCAGTAACGCTCCCGTTGGACCCGATCCTCCACCTCCGTTCCTGGGTACCGGTCCTGACACTAGTGGGTAGGCCACGTCGGACCTCCGCTGTATCCTGCGTTGTCTCTGGGTCTGCCTGTTGATCTGGGTCATGCCCTGCAGGTCCACCAGGTAGCAGAATCCCAGCGGCGCCAGGTCCAGCCAGGGCTGTTGGCGGTCCCGGGCCGTCTGGATGGCGATGCCGACCTCCGTGTCGTACTGGGTCCAGGAGCCCGTGTCGTTCTCCCACTCCCACAGCCAACCCTGGCCCGGCGCCGACGTGGGATCGTAGAAGCTACGGCGCACCGGCCGGATCATACCTGCAGGGGGAGATGCTGGGGTTAGTACGACTATCAATCAATCAAATGTATTTTTCCAATGGCAGTTGTCACAAAGGGCTTCACAGTAAACTAGTCTAGACACTGAAGAGCAAGCAGAAGCACGGTGGACAGGACGAAGGCCCTGGATGGAAGAAACCTTGAGAGGAACCAGGAATGCATGACTACATCATGAAAAGAGTAGGAAATGGTACTAACATTGTCGTTTCAGTGTGGAGAGGTTGAAACAGGAACAGAAATGCATGTGGGAACACTTTCGTATGGTTTTAATTGACAAGCTAGATTCTCCCCACAGAAGTGAAAGTTAATATGAGCTCTTACACACATTCACACATCCTCTGACCTGAACTCATCTAACTCAAATGACCTGAACTCAACCCCAACTCAAATGACCTGAACTCAACCCCAACTCAAATGACCTGAACTCAACCCCAACTCAAATGACCTGAAATCAACCCCAACTCAAATGACCTGAACTCAACCCCAACTCAAATGACCTGAACTCAACCCCAACTCAAATGACCTGAACTCAACCCCAACTCAAATGACCTGAACTCAACCCCAACTCAAATGACCTGAACTCAACCCCAACTCAAATGACCTGAACTCAACCCCAACTCAAATGACCTGAACTCATCCCCAACTCAAATGACCTGAACTCAACCCCAACTCAAATGACATGAACTCATCTAACTCAAATGACCTGAACTCATCTAACTCAAATGACCTGAACTCATCTAACTCAACCCCAACGACCTGAACTCATCTAACTCAACCCCAACGACCTGAACTCAACCCCAACGACCTGAACTCAACCCCAACTCAAATGACCTGAACTCAACCCCAACTCAAATGACCTGAACTCAACCCCAACTCAAATGACCTGAACTCATCTAACTCAAATGACCTGAACTCAACCCCAACTCAAATGACATGAACTCAACCCCAACTCAAATGACCTGAACTCAACCCCAACTCAAATGACCTGAACTCAACCCCAACTCAAATGACCTGAACTCATCTAACTCAAATGACCTGAACTCAACCCCAACTCAAATGACCTGAACTCAACCCCAACTCAAATGACCTGAACTCATCTAACTCAAATGACCTGAACTCATCTAACTCAAATGACCTGAACTCAACCCCAACTCAAATGACCTGAACTCAACCCCAACTCAAATGACCTGAACTCAACCCCAACTCAAATGACCTGAACTCAACCCCAACTCAAATGACATGAACTCAACCCCAACTCAAATGACCTGAACTCATCTAACTCAAATGACCTGAACTCAACCCCAACTCAAATGACCTGAACTCATCTAACTCAAATGACCTGAACTCATCTAACTCAAATGACCTGAACTCAACCCCAACTCAAATGACCTGAACTCAACCCCAACTCAAATGACCTGAACTCAACCCCAACTCAAATGACCTGAACTCAACCCCAACTCAAATGACCTGAACTCAACCCCAACTCAAATGACATGAACTCAACCCCAACTCAAATGACCTGAACTCAACCCCAACTCAAATGACCTGAACTCAACCCCAACTCAAATGACCTGAACTCAACCCCAACTCAAATGACCTGAACTCAACCCCAACTCAAATGACCTGAACTCAACCCCAACTCAAATGACATGAACTCAACCCCAACTCAAATGACATGAACTCAACCCCAACTCAAATGACCTGAACTCAACCCCAACTCAAATGACATGAACTCAACCCCAACTCAAATGACCTGAACTCAACCCCAACTCAAATGACATGAACTCAACCCCAACTCAAATGACATGAACTCAACCCCAACTCAAATGACCTGAACTCAACCCCAACTCAAATG
Organism: Oncorhynchus mykiss; assembly: GCF_013265735.2. Lineage (NCBI taxonomy): Eukaryota > Metazoa > Chordata > Actinopteri > Salmoniformes > Salmonidae > Oncorhynchus > Oncorhynchus mykiss. The sequence continues at coordinate 1,599,076 of NC_048583.1, read as the reverse complement.
ACATGAACTCAACCCCAACTCAAATGACCTGAACTCAACCCCAACTCAAATGACCTGAACTCAACCCCAACTCAAATGACCTGAACTCAACCCCAACTCAAATGACATGAACTCAACCCCAACTCAAATGACCTGAACTCAACCCCAACTCAAATGACATGAACTCAACCCCAACTCAAATGACATGAACTCAACCCCAACTCAAATGACATGAACTCAACCCCAACTCAAATGACCTGAACTCAACCCCAACTCAAATGACCTGAACTCAACCCCAACTCAAATGACCTGAACTCAACCCCAACTCAAATGACCTGAACTCAACCCCAACTCAAATGACCTGAACTCAACCCCAACTCAAATGACATGAACTCAACCCCAACTCAAATGACCTGAACTCAACCCCAACTCAAATGACCTGAACTCAACCCCAACTCAAATGACCTGAACTCAACCCCAACTCAAATGACATGAACTCAACCCCAACTCAAATGACCTGAACTCAACCCCAACTCAAATGACCTGAACTCAACCCCAACTCAAATGACCTGAACTCAACCCCAACTCAAATGACATGAACTCAACCCCAACTCAAATGACCTGAACTCAACCCCAACTCAAATGACCTGAACTCAACCCCAACTCAAATGACCTGAACTCAACCCCAACTCAAATGACCTGAACTCAACCCCAACTCAAATGACATGAACTCAACCCCAACTCAAATGACCTGAACTCAACCCCAACTCAAATGACCTGAACTCAACCCCAACTCAAATGACCATAACTCCAATTAAAGTATTTCCAAATGCAGTCAGCCAAACAGCTACAAAGACACTCTTAATGACCGACAGTAATACAGTTGTTTAGGGAAGCGAATAGTTGTCAAAATTCCATTTGAAATGCATATTGGTTCATGATGAATCGATAGTGGTAACCATAGAGATGTTTAATGGGTTTAAAATCAACCAAATCAGCAGGCCTAGTATGGCACCACACATCGGTGCCAAACCGAGGAGGATCAAGAACCGTCCAATCAGAGACGAGCTTGGTAACCAGGGGCAACGTGTGGCACGACCATTCAGCCAATGCCAAGGTAGAGAGAAGAGGGACCCACACTGAGGCCTGGCTGAGACAGACTGGAACACACAGACATCAAAAGAGGTGGCTGAATGCAGCAGGCCTAGCAATGTTTGTTAGAGGCACACAGTCAAGGGTATTGTGTGTGTGAGAGTGAACGAGAGAGAGAGAGAGAGAGAGAGACCCATAGAATTGAGAAAGAGAGAGAGAAAGAGAGAGACCCTTTGAATTGAACGAGAGAGAGAGAGAGAGAGAGAGAGAGAGAGAGAGAGAGAGACCCTTTGAATTGAACGAGAGAGAGAGAGAGAGAGAGAGAGAGAGAGAGAGAGCGAGAGAGAGAGACCCATTGAATTGAGAGAGAAAGTGAGGGAGAAAGAGAGAAAAAGTGTGTGTGTGTGTGTGTGTGTGTGTATGGGGGGGGGGGGGGGACGACGACTAAAGGCTGAGCCGGGAGGTCTTCTTCACTCTATAAAACAATACAATGGTTCTAAAAGAGAAATGAGCACTTGACCCCAGGAGCAGCATGTGAGATTCAGTAGACTGTAGAGGAAACAGGCCTCTTTCAGTTCCACAGAAACAAAGGCCAGCTCTCACAAAGACAAACCACTAGCTGGGATGAGGACAGTCACGGGTGGACTGGATTCTGATAGAAACCTCTAGTGGTGGATGACCTTTGAAGAGAAACATACGGGTCGTACTTCAGCCCACCTCTTTCCTGGCCAGAAGGATAAACTCTGGGCCCCTCGTCTTAATATTTCACAAGAACATTTTTTGAAATAAACGCGTTGAGCTCTCGCTACCGTTTGCACAGCGCCGTTCACAACGTGCACGTCAGAAAAGACGGAGAATAGCGTCGCCGTCGACACAATCAATGGTTCTGATTAGCTGAATGGATTGTGGTGACGAGACAAGACAGCCGTGCCCCCCCCCCTCTCCCTCGAGTTTCCGTCCTGTGATAGACCCCGGCCACGTCAATGTCCTTCAATCCCCTTCTATAGTCTCTACTGAAGACAGAGAGGGCTGTGTTCATTAGGCACCAACCGGACGATAAGGGACTGAAACAGGGAGGGACAACCTGAACGGGTGTGCCCGGATGAACAGGGCCGAGGCTCATCACAGGGGTGCAGCCAGAGGGAGAACAACTATCCACCCTGTCAGTGTGTCTGCAGACGCTCCTCTCTTTGAAGGGAGGGAAAACACTGTTCTCCTTTGATCTGAGAGATAATATCCACCTCTCTGACCCCTTCACTGTCTTTCACCAAGGCCACTGGGGAGAGGGCAGGCTGAGGGGGCTGTGTGTGTGTTTGAGTGAGTGAGTGGGGGTATAGTGGCTCATGGAATGTCAGGTGTGTGTGTGTGTGTTTTGGTTTGGGTGGGGGGTGGGGTGGGTGGGTGGGTGAGCAAGTCAGGTGTGTGTGTGTGTCTACAGGGGGTTGAAGGTGACTTAATAACAGGTTGCTGTGAAGGTAAAACAGTGGCCAGCTGGGGTAACACCTACTGAGCACAGGAGGCTGGTTGCACCTTAATTGGGGAGGACAGACTCGTGGTAATGACTGGAACAGAATCAGTGGAATGGTATCAAATACATCTAACACATGGTTTCCAGGTGGTTGATGCCATTCCGTTTGCTCCGTTCTGGACATTATTCTGAGCCGTCCTCCCCTCAGCAGCCTCCATCACTACTGAGGGACTGTTCCAGCTCGCCCCCTGAGCCTTCCAGTTCCACAAAGGTTCCTTGTTGAGAACCGGTTCTGAGAACATGTCGCCACAGATTACGTTACCCTCCACATCCCTAGGCTCAGGTTACCCAAAGTTCCCAAATGAATATGGACTCATTTTAACAGTGGATCGTAAAACCCTCCCAACTCGTTCTGTTTGTTTTCCCTTCTGTCTTTTTATTTACAGGGAAGACACACTGAGACCTCGGCCTCTTTTACAAAGGTGTCCTGTATATACAACATCAATATACACATTACACCCATCTCCACCTCTTCAACACCTAGTTAACTATAATCCCAGGTGTTAGTATTGTAATCTGGAGCCTGTCTCTGATGAGTCTCCTAGGGGTGGTAGGGGAGGAGAGGTGTCTCTGATGAGTCTCCTAGGGGTGGTAGGGGAGGAGAGATGTCTCTGATGAGTCTCCTAGGGGTAGGGGAAGGGGAGGAGAGGTGTCTCTGATGAGTCCCCTAGGGGTAGGGGAGGAGAGGTGTCTCTGATGAGTCCCCTAGGGGTAGGGGAGGAGAGGTGTCTCTGATGAGTCCCCTAGGGGTAGGGGAGGAGAGGTGTCTCTGATGAGTCTCCTTGAGGTAGGGGAGGAGAGGTGTCTCTGATGAGTCTCCTTGAGGTAGGGGAGGAGAGGTGTCTCTGATGAGTCCCCTAGGGGTAGGGGAGGAGAGGTGTCTCTGATGAGTCTCCTTGAGGTAGGGGAGGAGAGGTGTCTCTGATGAGTCCCCTAGGGGTAGGGGAGGAGAGGTGTCTCTGATGAGTCCCCTAGGGGTAGGGGAGGAGAGGTGTCTCTGATGAGTCCCCTAGGGGTAGGGGAGGAGAGGTGTCTCTGATGAGTCCCCTAGGGGTAGGGGAGGAGAGGTGTCTCTGATGAGTTCCCTAGGGGTAGGGGACGAGAGGTGTCTCTGATGAGTCCCCTAGGGGTAGAGGAGGAGAGGTGTCTCTGATGAGTCCCCTAGGGGTAGGGGAGGAGAGGTGTCTCTGATGAGTCTCCTTGAGGTAGGGGAGGAGAGGTGTCTCTGATGAGTCCCCTAGGGGTAGGGGAGGAGAGGTGTCTCTGATGAGTCCCCTAGGGGTAGGGGAGGAGAGGTGTCTCTGATGAGTCCCCTAGGGGTAGGGGAGGAGAGGTGTCTCTGATGAGTCCCCTAGGGGTAGGGGAGGAGAGGTGTCTCTGATGAGTCCCCTAGGGGTAGGGGAGGAGAGGTGTCTCTGATGAGTTCCCTAGGGGTAGGGGACGAGAGGTGTCTCTGATGAGTCCCCTAGGGGTAGAGGAGGAGAGGTGTCTCTGATGAGTCCCCTAGGGGTAGGGGAGGAGAGGTGTCTCTGATGAGTCCCCTAGGGGTAGGGGAGGAGAGGTGTCTCTGATGAGTCCCCTAGGGGTAGGGGAGGAGAGGTGTCTCTGATGAGTCCCCTAGGGGTAGGGGAGGAGAGGTGTCTCTGATGAGTCCCCTAGGGGTAGGGGAGGAGAGGTGTCTCTGATGAGTCCCCTAGGGGTAGGGGAAGGGGAGGAGAGGTGTCTCTGATGAGTCCCCTAGGGGTAGGGGAGGAGAGGTGTCTCTGATGAGTCCCCTAGGGGTAGGGGAGGAGAGGTGTCTCTGATGAGTCTCCTTGAGGTAGGGGAGGAGAGCTGTCTCTGATGAGTCCCCTTGAGGTAGGGGAGGAGAGCTGTCTCTGATGAGTCCCCTAGGGGTAGGGGAGGAGAGGTGTCTCTGATGAGTCCCCTAGGGGTAGGGGAGGAGAGGTGTCTCTGATGAGTCCCCTAGGGGTAGGGGAGGAGAGGTGTCTCTGATGAGTCTCCTTGAGGTAGGGGAGGAGAGGTGTCTCTGATGAGTCCCCTAGGGGTAGGGGAGGAGAGGTGTCTCTGATGAGTCCCCTAGGGGTAGGGGAGGAGAGGTGTCTCTGATGAGTCTCCTAGGGGTAGGGGAGGAGAGGTGTCTCTGATGAGTCCCCTAGGGGTAGGGGAGGAGAGGTGTCTCTGATGAGTCCCCTAGGGGTAGGGGAGGAGAGGTGTCTCTGATGAGTCTCCTTGAGGTAGGGGAGGAGAGGTGTCTCTGATGAGTCCCCTAGGGGTAGGGGAGGAGAGGTGTCTCTGATGAGTCCCCTAGGGGTAGGGGAGGAGAGGTGTCTCTGATGAGTCCCCTAGGGGTAGGGGAGGAGAGGTGTCTCTGATGAGTCCCCTAGGGGTAGGGGAGGAGAGGTGTCTCTGATGAGTCCCCTAGGGGTAGGGGAGGAGAGGTGTCTCTGATGAGTCCCCTAGGGGTAGGGGAGGAGAGGTGTCTCTGATGAGTCCCCTAGGGGTAGGGGAGGAGAGGTGTCTCTGATGAGTCCCCTAGGGGTAGGGGAGGAGAGGTGTCTCTGATGAGTCTCCTTGAGGTAGGGGAGGAGAGGTGTCTCTGATGAGTCCCCTAGGGGTAGGGGAGGAGAGGTGTCTCTGATGAGTCCCCTAGGGGTAGGGGAGGAGAGGTGTCTCTGATGAGTCCCCTAGGGGTAGGGGAGGAGAGGTGTCTCTGATGAGTCCCCTAGGGGTAGGGGAGGAGAGGTGTCTCTGATGAGTCCCCTAGGGGTAGGGGAGGAGAGGTGTCTCTGATGAGTCCCCTAGGGGTAGGGGAGGAGAGGTGTCTCTGATGAGTCCCCTAGGGGTAGGGGAGGAGAGGTGTCTCTGATGAGTCTCCTTGAGGTAGGGGAGGAGAGGTGTCTCTGATGAGTCTCCTTGAGGTAGGGGAAGCTCGCTGGTGATAATGACCATGGTTGTTCATTAACCTGCTCTTCAACTATTACATGGTGGACGTGGTAAACTGACTGAATGGCAGATGAGACAGAGGAGTACAGTAAGATCCTATTGGAATAAAACACCTGATTTATGAGGAAGTCGCTTTCCCATGAGGGTGATATGGAAACTGTTGATCAGACAACGTCACTGTGGTTGGCCTCTTCCGCCCAACATTACTCTTTCAACAGATGGCTGTTCCTCTTCCTCCCACCGTTACTCTTTCAACAGATGGCTGTTCCTCTTCCTCCCACCGTTACTCTTTCAACAGATGGCTGTTCCTCTTCCTCCCACCGTTACTCTTTCAACAGATGGCTGTTCCTCTTCCTCCCACTGTTACTCTTTCAACAGATGGCTGTTCCTCTTCCTCCCACCGTTACTCTTTCAACAGATGGCTGTTCCTCTTCCTCCCAACATTACTCTTTCAACAGATGGCTGTTCCTCTTCCTCCCACCGTTACTCTTTCAACAGATGGCTGTTCCTCTTCCTCCCACCGTTACTCTTTCAACAGATGGCTGTTCCTCTTCCTCCCACCGTTACTCTTTCAACAGATGGCTGTTCCTCTTCCTCCCACCGTTACTCAATCAACAGTCTGTACTGGTCAGTTAGTGTGTGTGTGAGAACAGGAGTGTGTGTGTGTTGACAGGAGGGGTGAAGCAGAGGGGAACAATAGGTTCCAGATGGACAGTCTATCCACCTGTCTCAGGGGTCTCTCTCTCTCTCTCTAAAAAGCAAGTGAAATAGATCATAAACAGTAAACATTACACGGACAAGCATTTAAAATGTCATATTATGTCTATATACAGTGTTGTTACAGTGTTGTAACAATATGCAAATAGTTAAAGTGCAAAGGGGAAGATAGATAAACATACATGTGGGTTGTATTCACATTGGTGTTCTTCACTGGTTGCCCTTTTCTTGTGGCAACATGTCACACATCTTGCTGGTATTTCACCCAATAGATATGAGAGTTTGTGTAATCTAAGGGAAATATGTGTCTCTAATATGGTCATACATTTGGCAGGAGGTTAGGAAGTGCAGCTCAGTTTCGCCCTCATTTTGTGGGCAGTGTGCACATAGCTTGTCTTCGCTTGAGAGCCATGTCTGCCTACGGCGGCCTTTCTCAATAGCAAGGCTATGCTCACTGAGTCTGTACATAGTCAAAGCTTTCCTTAATTTTGGGTCAGTCACAGTGGTCAGGTATTCTGCCACTGTGTACTCTCTGTTTAGGGCCAAATAGCATTCTAGTTTGCTCTGTTTTTTTGTTGATTCTTTCCAGTGTGTCAAGTAATTATCTTTTTGTTTTCTCATGATTTGGTTGGGTCTAATTGTGTTGCTGTCCTGTGTCTCTGTGGGGTCTGTTTGTGAACAAAGCCCCAGGACCAGCCTGCTTAGGGCAGGTATTCCTAAACTGGGTGTACGCGCAATGCCATTGGGGGTACGCGCAATGCCATCGGGTGTACGCGCAATGCCATCGGGGGTACGCGCAATGCCATCGGGGGTACGCGCAATGCCATCGGGGGTACGCCAAATAAAAATGTAATTCACATTTTTAAAAAAGACAATTCAAACAGTACATTTATATTTTCTAACGGGGCTATACATTTGGGTTCAGTGAAATAACAACACAATGTCAAATACAGGTAGCCTAGTCAAATAATTAACATCCAATCACATTAACTGTTACTCTCTCACGGGAAACCTTCCCTTTTGAGCAGGCATTTAGAAATGAAACATGACCATTTGAAAAATAAGCCACAGGAGTTTTTGGAGCGAGAATAAAGACGACTTTCGAGTAGCAAGACGTATAAAAGCAACAGATACTGAGACTCTCTCCAATACAACCCTACATTACAGAGTGATGTGCATCCTTTCAAGCAGACCCTTCATTAACCTGTTGTCAGGGGTGTGTACGGGAGGCGCACTTTAAAATGACAGCACATAAGAACAATAACGTGCCAAACACACGGAACACAGGAAAAGTATAGCGCCTGACAAAATCCACATAACAATTACACACAAAGACATGGAGGGGAACAGAGGACTAAATACATGTAGGTTGATTAGGGAATGAAAACCATTGAACAAGACAAAACAAATGGAAAGATGAGAAATGAAGTGGCGATGGCTAGATGGCGATGGATAAGCCGGTGACGTCGACCGCTGAACACTGTGGTGAGTTATTCACCATTTTTGATGAACAAATAAGGTTTTATATGTAAGATGGCTAAAGAAAGAGAAAAATGATTATTATTATTTGTGGCCTGGTCCTATAAGAGCGCTTTGTCACTTCCCACAAGCCGGGTTGTGACAACTCACATTTATTAAACATAAGAATGAGTGTATCATATAGTGTGTGTGTGGCAGGCTTACAATGATGGCAAAAAACAACATTTGAGAGTGTGCTGACCCTGGTGCTAGAGGGGGTACGCGGCTGGAGGTTAAATGTTTGAAGGGGTACGGGACTATAAAATGTTTGGGAACAACTGGCTTAGAGAAGAGCTTTGTTATGGAAGGTTTGGGAATCGCTTCCTTTTAGGTGGTTGTAGAATGTCTCTTCTCTGGATGTTGGTCATTAGTGGGTATCGGCTTAATTCTGCTCTTCATGCATGATTTGGTGGTTTACGTTGTACACTGAGGATACTTTTGCCGAATTCTGCACGCAGAGTCTCAATTTGGTGTTTGTCCCATTTTGTGAAATTTTGGTTGGTGAGCGGAACTCAGACCGGAACCCAGACCTCACAACCTTTTTTGGAACACCATTATTTTTGTCTTACTGAGATATACTGTCAGGGCCCGGGTCAACCAGACAGAATCTGAATCTGTGGAGAGGATCTCGGTGCTGCTGTAGGCCCTCCTTGGTTGGGGACAGAAGCACTAGATCATCAGCAAACAGTAGACATTTGACTTCAGATTAGGGCTGGGCGATATATCAAATTAATTTGATTAATTTGAATGTATGTTTTTGCTCAATATTCCAAATGCCTGTATCGCAGAATTTAGTGTGTGAATTAATTTGATTAAATGCAGTGTATTTGACCTTTAATTGTAGAACACAGCTTATTTAGAGATGTATTTTTTGTTGTAAATTGAGATGTGTATCGTGAATAGCCCATAAGTTTGAAAAGACTTGAGAAATGAGTTTCAGGCCATGTCACCTAGTCCTACTTCAGATTCTAGCAGGGTGAGGCCGGGTGCTGCAGACTGTTCTAGTGCCCTTGTCAATTCGTTTATATATATGTTGAAGATGGTGGGGCTTAAGCTGCATCCCGGTCTCACCCCACGGCAATGTGGAAAGAAATGTGTGTGTTTTTTGGACCAATTGTAACAGCACACTTGTTGTTTGTGTACATGGATTTAATAATGTTGTATGTTTCTCCCTCAACACTGCTTTCCATCAATTTGTATAGCAGACCCTCATGCCATATTGAGTCGAATTTCTCTCACGGACCTGGGAGACAGTCTCCATGTCACTACATGACTGTGAGAAACATGCCTTCCAGCCATTCTCAAACCTGGCCAGTCAAGCGGTCCACTACCTGTTGCCCCTCACTCAGAGGTGAATTCCTGCTCTGCTCACTGAAGCAAACACACACACACACAAAACAACACACATAGGAACAACACACACAAGCAGACACAGAAACAACACACACACACACACAGACAGAAACAACACACACACACACACACACACACAATTGCGAAAGGAAAGAGAGAAAAAGAGAGCAGGAAAATGTTGACTAACTCCGACAGAATCTTTTCGGTTGACAGACCAGACCCGGCCCGACCCCAGGCCCCATCTCTCCTTCCTTTGTCCTTTAGCGTCAATGGGAAAGCCAGCCTTGTGCCAGACTGTCGCTTTCTCAAAACAGAGAGAAAACGCCGCTAATGGAACAGAATCTAAGTTGCACTGTAGCAGCACTCTGATGTCACAAGCAGAGACAGAGCAGGGGAAGGGGAATGAGAAGAAGAGACAGAGCAGGGGACGGGGAACGAGAAGAAGAGACAGAGCAGGGGACGGGGAACGAGAAGAAGAGACAAAGCAGGGGAAGGAGAAGAAGAGACATAAAGGTGTCTGCTAGATCCCTTCTAAAAGAAGAGCTGTGGTTTCTAATGCCCCTCCCCCTCTCTCCATCTCTCTTTTCCCTCGTTCCTCATTTCTCTGTGTTCTAGTCTGACTGACCTCAGATGATCTTCCTCTCCTCCCCTCCCCTCTTCCTATACTGGCTCTTTTCTCCCTCTCTCCATCCTGCTGCTATATTTATGTTGATTTATTTTGGACTTTAACTATTTACACATCATTACAACACTGTACATAGACATAATATAACATTTGAAATGTCTTTATTCTTTTGGAACCTCTGTGAGTGTAATGTTCACTGTTCGTGTCACTTTTGTTTATTATCTATTTCACTTGCTTTGACAATGTAGACATATGTTTCCCATGTCAATAAAGCCCCTTAAGTTGAGATAAAGAGAGAGAGGAAGAGAGAGAGAGAGAGAGAAATAGAGAGAGAGAGAGAAATAGAGAGAGAGGGAAATAGAGAGAGAGAGAGAGACAGAGAGAGACAGAGAGAGAGAGAGAGAGAAAGAGAGAAATAGAGAGAGAGAGAGAGACAGAGAGAGACAGAGAGAGAGAGAGATAGAGAGAGAGAGAGAGAAAGAGAGAAATAGAGAGAGAGAGAGCGATAAAGAGAGAGAGAGAGCGATAAAGAGAGAGAGAGAGAGAGAGCGATAAAGAGAGAGAGAGAGTATAAACTACCAAAACAGTTAAAAAGGACTTCACAATATGGCCGGCACAACCTAGAAGCACAAAAACACCACTCACATCGATTTATTCTATCTAATTTAACCTTCATTTAACTAGGCAAGTTAGTTAAGAACAAATTCTTATTTACAGTGACGGCCTACCCCGGCCAAACACAGACAATGTGGGCCAATTGTGCGCCGCCCTATGGGACTCCCAATCACAGCCAGATGTGATGCAGCCTGGACGTCTCTTGCACTGAGATGCCGTGTCTTAGACCACTGCGCCCCTCGGGAGTCCCTTCTCTTTGTAGCCCTCCGACCCTCTTAGCCCAAACACGAGAGCCATCAGATAGAATGAAACACAATCCAGTGTGTGTGCGTCATTGCATTTGGGTGCGTGTGTGTGTAGAGCGTTTGAGCATGTGTGTGTATGTGTGTGTGTCTGTGCACTCTTCATGCATGACCCCGTGTGTGTGTGTGTGTACTCTTCATGCATGACCCTGTGTGTGTGTGTGTGTGTGTGTGTGTGTGTCCTCTCTGCTCCTAATCCAAGGCCTACGTTGTGAAACACGCAGTGACTGACGGCACTTGGGAGGCCCTGGGGCCCTGAAGTAACCTGACACAGACTGTTGCACAACAACCTACTGAGTTGTACTGGGGGGAACGTTCTGTTCTACTCCCCCTTCCATCTCTCTCTCTCTCTCTCTCCTCCAACAACATATTGGGCTGGGGGGAACCTTTCTGTTCTGTTCTACTCCCCCCTCCGTCTCTCTCTCTCTCTCCTCCAACAACCTATTGGGCTGGGGGAAACATTTGTTCTGTTCTACTCCCCCCCTCCATCTCTCTCTCTCTCTCTCTCCTCCAACAACAACCTATTGGGCTGGGGGAAACATTTGTTCTGTTCTACTCCCCCCCTCCATCTCTCTCTCTCTCTCTCTCCTCCAACAACAACCTATTGGGCTGGGGGAAACATTTGTTCTGTTCTACTCCCCCCTCCGTCTCTCTCTCTCTCTCCTCCAACAACCTATTGGGCTGGGGGAAACCTCTCTGTTCTACTCCCCCCTCCATCTCTCTCTCTCTCTCTCCTCCAACAACAACCTATTGGGCTGGCGGAAACCTCTCTGTTCTACTCCCCCCTCCATCTCTCTCTCTCTCCCCTCCAACAACAACCTACTGGGCTGGCGGAAACCTCTCTGTTCTACTCCCCCCTCCATCTCTCTCTCTCTCTCTCCTCCAACAACAACCTATTGGGCTGGCGGAAACCTCTCTGTTCTACTCCCCCCTCCATCTCTCTCTCTCTCCCCTCCAACAACCTATTGGGCTGGGGGAAACATTTGTTCTGTTCTACTCCCCCCCTCCATCTCTCTCTCTCTCTCTCTCCTCCTCCAACAACCTATTGGGCTGGGGGAAACCTCACTGTTCTACTCCCCCCTCCATCTCTCTCTCTCTCTCCCCCTCCAGTCTCTCCTCTCCACCATTCCCCCTCTATCTGTACTTCCCCTCCACTCTTTCTCTCTCTCCTTCCCTCACTATTCCTCTCTTTCTCCCTGCCTCTTTGTCCAGCCTGGTTCTACTTAGAAGTGGCCTGTCTTGTCAGGTTTGGCTTATGTTTAGTTTGCCTCCACCCTTTCTCCCCTAGGGTGACCCCGTGACCCCTGCACCCCGACCCCAGGCTTTGTGGGTGTCTGGGAAACGTGTCCCCTTCGGCTGGACCAGCTGGAGCAGCAACAGGGCCTCCGAGCCTCAGACGGCAGCTGGCTGCTTCTTCCAAGACCAGTGTGTGTGTGTGTGTGTGTGTGTGTGTGTGTTCTAAGACCAGACCCCCCCAGCCCCCCCTCTGTGCTTTCCTATCCATAGCACCTATGCCTCCCTGTCAGTCTCATCTGTGTGTTTAGCCGATCATTCACTCTCTGTCTATCTATGTCTATTTGCCTGTTGTCAGCCTCTCTGTCTATCTGCATGTTGTCAGCCTCTCTGCCTAGCTGCCTGTTGTCAGGCTCTCTACCTGTTGTCAGCTTCTCTGCCTAGCTGCCTGTTGTCAGCTTCTCTGCCTGTTGTCAGCCTCTCTGCCTGTTGTCAGCCTCTCTGCCTGTTGTCAGCCTCTCTGCCTGTTGTCAGCCTCTCTGCCTGTTGTCAGCCTCTCTGTCTGTTGTCAGCCACTCTGCCTAGCTGCCTGTTGTCAGCCTCTCTGCCTGTTGTCAGCTTCTCTGCCTAGCTGCCTGTTGTCAGCCTCTCTGACTAGCTGCCTGTTGTCAGCCTCACTGCCTGTTGTCAGCCTCTCTGTCTAGCTGCCTGTTGTCAGCCTCTCTGTCTAGCTGCCTGTTGTCAGCCTCTCTGTCTAGCTGCCTGTTGTCAGTCTCTCTGTCTAGCTGCCTGTTGTCAGTCTCTCTGTCTAGCTGCCTGTTGTCAGTCTCTCTGTCTAGCTGCCTGTTGTCAGTCTCTCTGTCTAGCTGCCTGTTGTCAGTCTCTCTGTCTAGCTGCCTGTTGTCAGTCTCTCTGTCTAGCTGCCTGTTGACAGTCTCTCTGTCTAGCTGCCATTTGTCAGTCTCTCTGTCTAGCTGCCTGTTGTCAGTCTCTCTGTCTAGCTGCCTGTTGTCAGTCTGTCTGTCTAGCTGCCTGTTGTCAGTATGTCTGTCTAGCTGCCTGTTGTCAGTCTCGGACTATATCAGCCAACATGTCATTTCAACCATTATTCTCTAACTCTCCCACCACAACACCCTATGCCACAAGGTTGTGTTGGTGTGTTTACCAATGTGACAATTCGTTTGAGTTTGGGTTTTATGTCTATGAGAGGGAGAGAGACAGGCGAGACAGAGGAGACAGAGGAGGGAGAGACAGAGGAGGGAGAGAGACAGGAGTCAGACAGAAGGGAGAGACAGGAGGGAGAGACAGGAGAGTCAGACAGAAAAGAGAGACAGGAGAGACAGAGGAGGGAGAGACAGAGGAGTCAGACAGAAGGGAGAGACCAGAGAGACAGAGGAGGGAGAGAGACCAGAGAGACGGGGGAGGGAGAGAGACCAGAGAGACGGGGGAGGGAGAGAGACCAGAGAGACAAAAGGGGGGAGAGAGACAGGATGGAGAGAGACCAGAGAGACAAAAGGAGGGACAGGAGAGAGAGAGGAGGGAGAGAGACAGGAGAGAGAGGAGGGAGAGAGACAGGAGTCAGAGAGAAAAGAGAGAGGAAAGAGACAGAGGAGGGAGAGACAGAGGAGGGAGACAGAGAAGGGAGAGACAGAGAAGGGAGAGACAGAGAAGGGAGAGACAGAGAAGGGAGAGACAGAGAAGGGAGAGACAGAGAAGGGAGAGACAGAGAAGGGAGAGACAGAGAAGGGAGAGACAGAGAAGGGAGAGACAGAGAAGAGCGAGAAAGACATATTGACAATGTGTTAGAGAAGGAGTCAGTGACTCAATCGGTGGTCAAAAGGGTGTGTCCTTTCACAACAGTCTGCCTGTTGTCTGACAGACGGTAACAGCAATGGCTCAGTCGGCAAGTGCATCTCAGAATTACAAAGGGAATCTACTTTCTATTCATCCACTTCAGGTAGAAAAATATTTGCCTATGTTTGAGAAAAGACTCCCCAAACGGCTTTTGACAGCAGCTTGCCTGAAGGCTAATGGCTCCCTGAAATGACAGCCAGATGCTAACACTAGATGTTGAGTTGGTTGACGGCAGCTAGCCTGAAGGCTAATGGCTCCCTGAAATGACAGCCAGATGCTAACACTAGATGTTGAGTTGGTTGACGGCAGCTAGCCTGAAGGCTAACGGCTCCCTGAAATGACAGCCAGATGCTAACACTAGATGTTGAGTTGGTTGACGGCAGCTAGCCTGAAGGCTAACGGCTCCCTGAAATGACAGACGCTAATGCTAGATGTTGAGTTGGTTGACGGCAGCTAGCCTGAAGGCTAACGGCTCCCTGAAATGACAGACGCTAATGCTAGATGTTGAGTTGGTTGACGGCAGCTAGCCTGAAGGCTAACGGCTCCCTGAAATGACAGACGCTAATGCTAGATGTTGAGTTGGTTGACGGCAGCTAGCCTGAAGGCTAACGGCTCCCTGAAATGACAGCGAGACGCTAATGCTAGATGTTGAGTTGGTTGACGGCAGCTAGCCTGAAGGCTAACGGCTCCCTGAAATGACAGCGAGACGCTAACGCTAGATGTTGAGTTGGTTGACGGCAGCTAGCCTGAAGGCTAACGGCTCCCTGAAATGACAGCGAGACGCTAATGCTAGATGGGTTTTACCTTCCACAGGGCTCCTCTAGAAAAAGGGAAACCTCAGCCGTCAGTGACAGCTGGAAACCCTTCAGTCTGGCTTCCTTGATTGACTATTAGCCCTGTGAACAGTTGGGAAGCTGCGTTTCCACATCCAGTAGCTACGGGGAATTACAGGAAGGGGATTTAAAGTCTAATAATATTTCTAAAAAAGTTGTTGAAGCAACAAAGTAATGGGAGTCTTTGACGGCATCATAGAAACACTGCATCACACAGTGGTGGGAAAAGCCAGGACACGGAGAGAGGAGAAACATGGTGAGGCTTAAAACGATCGCCACGGGGCGCGAAGCTCGTTTAGAAACTGCTTGGCTAGCGGTGAGCTGCGAGCTTCTGTATTCTCATGCGGTCTGTCTCTAGCACCAACGCTGTGAGAGGATGTGGGAGGGAGAGGTGTCACAGTGTCATACAATCATCAGCTGTGGTGAAATAGCAGAGTGGAGCTACAAGGTAAAGACAGATGTTTCTGTCGTTACTGCTCTCTCCCACTTTCTTTCTCGTCCTCTCTTTTGTCTTCATCTTCCACTTCGGTGAACTTAGAATTGCCGGTACGCCCTCTACCCCGTCTCCCGACTCGGGTTCTGCGCCTACAACTCTCTCCCACACTCTTCCCTGTGTGTGTGTGTGTGTGTGTGCGCCCTGCGTGAATGTCTAGGCCACAATAGAGGAACAAACATCTGTTCTCTCAACTTCCACAAAGAGAGAGATAGATGGGCTTCCCTATTACCTCCCTCCGACTCCATCTCTTTCTATCCCTCCTTCCATCTCCCTCTCTTTCTATCCCTCCTTCCATCTCCCTCACCGGAGGCAGATTCTCAGATTTTCTGCTGTTAAGCCTTGAAATATCACATTCTCTCTGCTTTCCCCTTACACTCTGGATCTGTCACAAAGAGCACCCTATTCCCTATGTAGTGCACTACTTTTGACTAAAACTAGAGCATTATGTAGGAAATAGGGTGCCCTTTCTCTCTCGCTCCCTCTGTTTATACCACCCAATGTCAGTCCCCACACAGCAGCTGCGTGCGTTAGATTCGGGGACTACGGGGGAAGAATGTATCTCGTAAGAGAGGCCAAGGCTCTGTGAGGTACAGCTGTCGTAGGTCATCCCACTTTCACCCCATTCTGTCTGACAGGCAAGCGGAGGGTTTAACTCCCTAGGAATATGGAACTGATTGTAATTAATTCTTAATTCTCATTCTATGACGGAATGGAACCAAGGTGTGAGCTCTAAGCTCCACCCCAGTGGCGAAGCAGTCTATTAGTTGAACCACATGCAAAACGAACGGAATTTAACACAGCCGTGCAGTAACGTGAAGTAAAAACTAGAACAGACTGACAACTGAGCCTAAGATGTTTAAAAAGGCCTATGTAGAAGTAAGAATTCTGATAGGACTTTTGTCTATAACAATATATCCACTCTGGACAGACCGAGACACAGAGACACTCACTGGACATAACAGGAGGTTGGCGGGACCTTAATTGGGGAGAACTGGCTGGTGGTAATGAATGGAGCAGAATACGTGGAATGGTATCAAATACATCAAACACGTGGTTTCCCGTCTATCTCTTAAAACCATCCAGTTTTGATTTCTATTTGCCATATATTTTAAACCGTGCTGTTTCACAAAAGTTCTCCATCTATATACATCCACGTGCCTTACACAAACAACACCAGGCGCGTAACAACACCACATCGGCATCCCCACAACAACAACAGCCATTCCCACCTCTCAGCTCTCGTCTTCTTACCTGTGTCCTGCCTGAACTGGTGCATCGACTGCAGGTCTAGGATGTAGGGCGAGAGGCGGTTGTCGACTTGGCCTAGCACGACGCTCCCACCACGGGGATCGCTTCGTATCACCGCCTCGATGTGGTGGGAGACGGTCGGGCTGTAGGGCCGCCACCGCCCGTGTTCGTTGAGCCATTCCCACACGACCACAGCGGACGCATGGAGCATGGTGGCCCTGGAAAGAGACGTGAGAAAATACTCCTCTGTTAGCAACCATGGTTTAAAAAGGAAGGCGCGACGTTGTGTTTACATCCGGAACCAGGCTAGACTTTGTTCATTTGGATTTGGCTACAAAGTAGCCTATCGCTGTTTATTGAAACGAGGATCGGTGTCTCATCACTGATTCCAACATCACTTGGCTCAATCTAGCCTACACGAAGTCCCGTGGTTTCTAAGTTATATGGGCTTGTAGCTAGGTGATATCTACACACAAATACAGGTCTCCCTAAATGAACAAAGAGGATCTTACATTTAGTCAGCCGGCGACGTGCTAATGTGAAGGAGCGCAGCATCTGGGCACAAACATCCGTGTCACTTTCATGGTCGAACACGGAGAAATCGGATTTTATACCCGGTTGTGATGCCTTCAGAAACCGTGGACAGGCAAAGAAACGGAGAGAGTGCTCCTGTTACTCTCGTCGAAAGCCTTGATTTTCAGTCACGTTCTAGCATAAAGAAACTAAATGTGTCCGACTGAATCTTATAAATCCCTTTGGCAGAGTCACTTGTTGCGCAAGTGGCGAGACCAAGCTACACTTCTGGAGTGGCGAGAGAAAGGAGCTCCGTTCCAGTCGTTGGGGCGTCGTGTGTTGAACTGTTCCAAACTGACATCCAACACCCCTCTCGTAATAGACCTACCTACCAATACCCGTAACTCCCGGATCGAGCTTTCACAAATCTTTGAAACCGGCTGGACAGGTATATGCTACGCAGAGAGAACGGATTGGGTGTACAGTTTCATTCAGGACAATCCCATTTCATTCACTACCATTTTTTTGGGATGAAGCCTGGCACAACATGTTTGTGGGCGATTACTCAGCTCTTTGTGATCATTGGCTAATCATCGCGTCATTTTCCCTAGAAACAGTACAGTCGGCCTATTGAACATGTTTATTACATATCATTACTGTAACTGTATCGTCCCACGGGTGGGAGATGGGCTACATTAGGCTACAAGTAAACCAATTGTGTCAATTACTGTACACAACTACCTAGGCTAAGCACAAGAAAGAAACCATTCAAGAAGAAAACTTTCCGGTATCTATATAGGTTTTTTATAGCCTCTCTACTGACTTGTCCAAGTTCAGAGAAAGGCGACTTGTTAGGATAGAAGTTATTATGATGTATTGTGATCATGGAGCATTTGGAACGCATGTTTACGCACGGGCTAGTCCTTTTTTTATAAACACAATCAAAACGCAAACAACAAACGCAGCATTTTATTGGTATTTGAAAATCACATATATTGGCCTATTCACAAGTTCACTAGTTACTTACGTTCGTTGCGTTGGAGGCTTGGTTTTAGAAATGGGTTCAAAACCAAGACTAACTATCCGCCCGTCTTCCACACGCATGTTTCTCATTTACAATCCTCAAGTGGCTTTAGTGATGGAAAAAAAATACGCCTTTTCATAAATCCATAAAATACAATTCAATTAAATTCCTGCGCGTATTTATTGGATATCGAATTCGAGTTCCATGGTGGAATTGATTCAGTATTCCAAAGCAAATATTGGACATATTTGATGTCCTCTGGCTAACCATACGTATCCGTCTCTGTATTCCGATACTGAATATGTTCCATCCCGGAGGCTGGTACCTCCGTTCTATTTCTATACCACGCCCAAAGCCATAGGAGGCTGCCTATAGCAAGCCAGTCATGTGCATTGAATTCCCAAAGTAGTAGTACGCCACTGGTGCAGATCTGCCCTGAAGTTATCCCAAATTGTAAATGCATTGGCAAACACAAAAATAGCAAGGTGTATAGTGTTGCCTTACAGGCTATGCCAACTGCAGGTTTATTTATTTGTGTGCCCATTCTGTGTTAGTTGCAGTGTTATTTTACTTGTATATACAGTTGAAGTCTGAAGTTTACATACACCTTAGCCAAATAATTTTTCACAATTCCCTGACATTTAATCCTAGTAAAAATCCCCTGTTTCATGTCAGTTAGTATGACCACTTTATTTTAAGAATGTGAAAATGTCAGAATAATAGTAGAGATAATGATTTATTTCATATTTTATTTCCTTCATCACATTCCCAGTGGGACAGAAGTTTACATACACTCAATTAGTATTTGGTTGCCTTTAAAGTGTTTAAAACTTGGGTCAAGCGTTTAGGGTAGCCTTCTACAAGCTTCCCACAATAAGTTGTGTGAATTTTGGCCCATTCCTCCTGACAGAGCTGGTGTAACTGAGTCAGGTTTGTAGGCCTCCTTGCTCGCACACGCTTTTTCAGTTCTGCCCACAAATTTTCTATAGGATTGAGGTCAGGGCTTTGTGATGGCCACTCCAATACCTTGACTTTGTTGTCCTTTAGCCATTTTGCCACAACTTTGTAAGTATGCTTGGTGTCATTGTCCATTTGGAAGACTAATTTGCAATTATGTTGGTAACCAGTTTATAATAAGGCACATCTGGGGTTTGTGGTATATGGCCAATATACCACGGCTAAGGGCTGTATCCAGGCACCCCGCGTTGCGTTGTACAGGGACAGCGGATTTTGGTCATATACCACACCCCATCTGGGCCTTGTTGCTTAATTATCCACTTGAGGGCAACAAATGACAGGCTACAAACAACTTCTGAACGTCTTGTTGACAAATGTCGTTCTTTGACGCCATCTAGTGGTTGCAGTTGAAAACACATTGCAAGTCAGAATGCAGGATATTGTTGTTGTCTTTATCGTGTTGATTTAAAATACTGATATAAGGATGTTTTAACAATAAAATTAAATCGATCAATTGAGGTCTTTGCAAGCAACCATATATGTTTTCAGAATGCTTATAGAACTCTAATGAAAAACTATCTATGCCACAGTCAAAAACAGTCTGCGTTTCAGCCTCAACAGAACAGGGCTCCATAGCTCAGGGGTTAGAGCACTGGTCTTGTAAACCAGGGGTCGCGAGTTCAAATCTCGCTGGGGCCTGTACACTTTTATTTTTTTTCCTTTAATCGGATCAACACGTCGGTCTTTCACGTCCTAAACTTGGACAGGTCCAAAAAAATAAACTGCCACGATGCATTAGTCTCAGTTTTTTTTGTTGCTCACGTTAATGACGTTAATAAATGACGTATGTTGATCAGAGGAAAACAATGAATTGCCAATAAATGAAGATTAAAGGAACAACACAGAGGCTGACAATAGCTTTTCCGTGCATATTGACACTTACAAATGGCCAATTGTGTATCTTCGCATCGGTAGGGTTTTATTATCAACACGTACACATTGCCAATAGTGTATCTTTGCGCCGGTACTAGGTTAGCCGACCACAGAATGAAATGGAACACTAGCGAGCTATGATGTAGCTACAGTAACTAGCTAACTTAACGTTAGTATAACCAAAGATACGATAACTGTCCCTATTCACCTGTGGGTAAAACCAAAACTCTATTAATCTGTGGTAACTCTATACTCTACTCTATAACTCTAACTCTATTAAAACGTTACGATGCTGCCTGCAATACACTTACACAATACACGTTAGCTATGGGGTTGAAAAGTGCCCCCTAGCTCTTGAGCTGAGCAACACAGAAACAATGCGCTGTAGCAGGGAATAGTCGCTTTCCAAGCAAATCGAGACGTGACCTACGAGTTTTTAAAATCAAAATCTTTCCACTTTCTCTGCCAGTCAGAGCCCGGATAGCTCAGTCGGTAGAGCATCAGACTTTTAATCTGAGGGTCCAGGGTTCAAGTCCCTGTTCGGGCGGTGTTTTTTTTTTTTTTACCGCTCTCGGTTGCTAGCGCCTTCTTCTTCATCTGCACAGACAGAACGAACGTTAACGAATATTATTATCGGCCTCGATAGCTTCTGTGACTGAGGTTAGTTGGAATCATGTTGGGAAATACATCTGGTGTTAGGCTTGTTAACTTTAGCTAGCTCGACAAACCCATCAAAAACATATTTTCAAGTAGAGGACTCTTTTTAATACACAATACAATGTGTGATATTTAATATTTTTTCAAATAAGTGAACTGAAATTAAGAAAGCCAACCACATTTTCCGATCGAGCTAGCGAACACGGACTGGGCTCGCCCGTGCTCTCTAGTTAGCTAACGTTATCTAGTTGTATTGGATAGCTGCAAACAAGTCTGATACGTTGTGTGACATCAAATCAAATCAAATCAAAGCGAAATGCTTGTGCTTCTAGTTCCGACAATGCAGTAATAACAAGTAATCTAACTAACAATTCCAAAACTACTGTCTTGTACACAGTGTAAGGGGATAAAGAATATGTACATAAGGATATATGAATGAGTGATGGTACAGAGCAGCATAGGCAAGATACAGTAGATGGTATCGAGTACAGTATTTACAAATGAGATGAGTATGTAAACAAAGTGGCATAGTATAGTATAAAGTGGCTAGTGATACATGTATTACATAAGGATACCGTCGATGATATAGAGTACAGTATATACGTATGCATATGAGATGAATAATGTAGGGTAAGTAACATTTATATAAGGTAGCATTGTTTAAAGTGGCTAGTGATATATTTACGTCATTTCCCATCAATTCCCATTATTAAAGTGGCTGGAGTTGAGTCAGTGTCAGTGTTAGTGGTGGCTGTTTAACAGTCTGATGGCCTTGAGATAGAAGCTGTTTTTCAGTCTCTCGGTCCCAGCTTTGATGCACCTGTACTGACCTCGCCTTCTGGATGATAGCGGGGTGAACAGGCAGTGGCTCGGGTGGTTGATGTCCTTGATGATCTTTATGGCCTTCCTGTGACATCGGGTGGTGTAGGTGTCCTGGAGGGCAGGTAGTTTGCCCCCGGTGATGCGTTGTGCAGACCTCACTACCCTCTGGAGAGCCTTACGGTTGAGGGCGGTGCAGTTGCCATACCAGGCGGTGATACAGCCCGCCAGGATGCTCTCGATTGTGCATCTGTAGAAGTTTGTGAGTGCTTTTGGTGACAAGCCGAATTTCTTCAGCCTCCTGAGGTTGAAGAGGCGCTGCTGCGCCTTCTTCACGATGCTGTTATAGTAACAGTACATTAACGCAATAATTACACCTAAAGCGTTCTCTTATAACTTACACGAGGGACAGTGTTTTAGTTGGTGTGTTCTTGCCTCACATTATTTAGCTAGCAGGCACATAACCACCGCCAGGTCATGAAATCCCTCCGCCACAACCGCAGTGCCAAACCATCAAAGGCGCTACATGTTCAATCAGCCTTGGCTGTCAAGCATTTACCGTGATATGGCCTCTACAGAAGTCAGGGCATGTATACTTCTTATACTATGCGGAGCAGCGCAGGGCTGTTGTGATGGAAGATCAAATCAAAGCACACTTTATTTGTCACATGGGTCAAATACAACACGTGTAGACCTTAAAACTTGTTATGGCTGGGGGCAGTATTGAGTAGCTTGGATGAATAAGGTGCCCGAGTAAACTGCCTGCTACTCAGTCCCAGAAGCTAAGATATGCATATTATATATATATATATATATATATATATATATATATATATATATATATATATATATATATATATATATATATATATATATAATATTGTAAAATATTGTATATTTGGATAGCAAACACTCTGAAGTTCCTAAAACTGTTTGAATGATGTCTGTGAGTATAACAGAACTCATATGGCAGGCAAAAACGTGAGAAAAAATCCAACCAGGAAGTGGGAAATCTGAGGTTTGTAGTTTTTCAACTCATTGCCTATTTAATACACAGTGTCTATGGGGCAGGCGCGTCATTATTTTGGATTACTGGGCTAAACGCGTGAACAAAAAGGAGGTATTTGGACATAAATTATGGATTTTATCAAACATTTTTGTGGAACTGTGATTCCTGGGAGTGCATTCTGATGAAGATCATCAAAGGTAAGTGAATATTTATAATGCTATTTCTGACTTCTGTTGACTACACAACATGGTGGAAATCTGTTTGGGTTGTTTTGGTCTCTGATCGCTGTACTCAGATTATTGCATGGTGTGCTTTTTCGGTAAAGCTTTTTTGAAATCTGACACAGCGGTTGCATTAAGGAGAAGTTTATCTAAAGTTCCATGTATAACAGTTGTATGTTTTAGCAATGTTTATTATGAGTATTTCTGTAAATTCATGTGGCTCTCTGCAAAATCACCAGATGTTTAGGAACTACTGAAAATAACGCGCCAATGTACACTGAGATTTTTTGATATAAATATGAACTTTATCAAACAAAACATACATAACATGTATTGTGTAACATGAAGTCCTATGAGTATCATCCGATGAAGATCATCAAAGGTTAGTGATTAATTTCTCTCTTTTTCTGCTTTTTGTGACTCCTCTCTTTGGCTGGAAAAATGGCTGTGTTTTTCTGTGACTAGGCACTCACCTAAAATAATCGCTTGGTGTGCTTTCGTCGTAAAGTATTTTTGAAATCGGACACTGTGGTGGGATTAACAAGAATTGTATCTTTAAAATGGTCTAAAATACTTGAGATTTCTGTTGTTTGAATTTGGCTCCATGCACTTTCACTGGCTGTTGTTATATCGATCCCGTTAGTGGGATCTCAGCCCAAAGAGGTTTAACCAACAGTGCAGTTCAAGAAGAGTTAAGAAAATATGTACCAAATAAACGAAAGTAAAACATAATAAAAAGTAACACAATAAAATAATGTAAATAGTCCGGGTGGCCATTTGGTTAATTGTTCAGCAGTTATGGGGACTTGGGGGTAGAAGCTGTTAAGGAGCCTTTTGGTCCTAGACTTGATCCTCTGGTACCGCTTGCCATGTGGTAGCAGAGAAAACAGTCCATGACTTGGGTGACTGGAGTCTCTGACACTTTTTTGGGCTTGGATGGAAAGGAAGCTTGGCCCCAGTGATGTACTGGGCCGTATGCACTACCCTCTGTAGCCTTACGGTCAGATGCCGAGCAGTTGCCATACCAGGCGGTGATGCAACCGGTCAGGATGCTCTCAATGGTGCAGCTGTCAAAGAAGGGAGTTTATGTTTATACAAGACCTCCCGACCTCACCTACCTTCAACCAATCATGCCCTCTGCATTATTACAACATTTGAGAGGCCATGGCGATACGGGATGGAGCTCAAGTTGGTCTCTGCATGGCTCCGGTGGCCCGCAATTCTGTCACACCATCCATAGGGCACCTCAGACCACATTTTCGGATCAAGCACCAATTGGCTCTTAGCTTTGGGTAGTAAGCGAATTAACGGAACCGAATCACATTGGTGAAAGAATTGTTCATTTGGCTCCCTAATTTGCATACGGCTACTACTCCTTTTTGAGCTATTTATTTTTTCTGCAGATACATTATAAACTAATTGTAAAGAGGGTGAGTCCTCACTGCAGACACAATAAATAGTGAGGAGGTCACGGCAATCTGGTGCATACAGATTTTTTTAAAGTGCGGAAAAAAAAATACTACATTGTTTTTGCAGGACATCTAATAATTTGGCCAGATCTGACATATGGATCGGCTCGGAGCCAAATGATCCGGCTCACTGAAAAGACTCACCGAAAATGACAATCACTACAAAAGTTACAGGTGCTTGCGCCAGTTTCTCAAAACAGTTTCGACACAGGTTTACACTTTGTGAACAATAATATTTCTTACATTTGATAAAATAAACGTAAATATAGCAAACATTCTTTATAATCATTTAGCAAATACATATATTTATTACGCATCATGTAATAGGTTATAATAATACATGAATCTGTTATCGAGGATCCTTGGGACGTGCCTACCCCACAGAAGTTGAAATATAAAATAGTTAATGTAAGGATTAAAGTATTGCTTGTGGATTAAGGTTAGGATTTAGGGTAGGGACGTCCCAAGTGTATCACTGACCCAAAAATAATCATAGTTTACTTTAAAATGATGGTGTACGTCTGCCCTCTTGTGAGGATATTGTGTATTACACGTACTGTGATATCCCCTTTGATATCAAGCAAGGCCAGATTAAATGTGACATTGATCTTGACTAGTAAACCTTCCAGTTACAATATCAGTAGCACCACCACCAGAGAGATGAATGATTCCTCCTTTAGACCCTACCAGCTCCCTTTCATATCCACACACTCAAAGGATCCTCCTTTATACCCTACCTGCTTCCCTTTCCTATCCACACACTCAAAGGATCCTCCTTTATACCTCTCACCCCCCAATAAAATGCTTATGCTGGTGTAAAATCTCTAGCTTTAAACAATTTAAGCCACCAGTGAGGCTGGAAGACTAGACAGGACATCAGCAAAGACTGGGCCCTAGATAAAATAAACCCTGTATCATTTGATTCAAGCCCATCAAGCTACAGTCATTGGCTACCGATTCATACAGTAAACTATGATAGGAAGACATCCACATCCACTTCAGTGAACATAGCACATTTCATCCAACATTTCACGACAACAAAGAAGTTGGCAACCAGAACATACTACCTTCATACATAACTCAACTCCCTGTGCTACTCTTCTCCTGGTCTAGCAGTGTCCCACTTTCAGCTACTGAGAGATGGAGCTCCTCCTCTTCCTCTGTGTGTTCATCCATCCCCTCAGGACACGTGGTCTCATCAAGATGATCATCAGAACAACTCTGGATTCTTCGGACCTCTGGCAACGGTTGGCTGTCCTGAACTGAAACAGGAAGATCCTCGATGGAGAGATGTGCTGGTGATGCTGTGTTGTCCTCTTTTCCAGTGACTGTGAAGTCCACTGTTGGCTGTCTCCTGTTTCTCTTGTGAATCACCATTAACCCGAGCACACAAATGATAAACAGAAGTAGAATAATTATTCCTATCACTGGTACCCTACTCCTTTCTCTATCAGTCATTGCAGGCTCCAATTGCTTTTCTAGAGAAAGACAGAAAGATAGAAAATAGTAGTGTTGGAGCAGCAAAGATAAAGGAAATTACAACAATATTATACCGAAGCAATAAGGCCTAAGGGGGTGTGGTCTTAGGCTGATATACCACGGCTGTCAGCCAATCAGCATTCAGGGCTCGAACCACCCAGTTTATAATCTCAACTAGCGCAGACAACAATACAAAACAGCAAGACCGCCATGACTAAATACTATTCTCTTGAAATATTACACTAACACTACATCTACTACTATGATAATAATAAGACAAAGAACAATGTCTATACGTTAAAAAGTGAATATTAAATACAATACTTAAGTGAGCAATGCATTCAATAGACAACCCACCTTTAACAGTGAGAGTGACTCCATGTGGATATCCTGAGTCACTATCCCGGTTGAAGAAGCACAGGTAGGTCCCCTGGTCAGACGAGCGTACACCGGTGAAGGTGAGGGACAGGTCACCCTCTCTGTAACCATCCCTGGTCACTGATGTCCTGTCAATGAATCCAGGGCCAAAGGTAGTATTGGTCGGGTCAATCTTCAGCACAGTCTGTCCATCTTTCTCCCACTGGACATAAATCTCACCATCGGTTGCCTGCTTATTGGTTGAGCCATAGCAGTGAAGTGTGACATTATCTCCGACGTGAGCTGATATTTCTGTCGGGACTGTTAGATGAGGAGGGAGAAGAGGGGTGGGCCTTGAATGGTGTGCAATTATGAAAGTAATTGAATTAGATATAGGTCTACATGGAATGTATGACAATTAAAGTGAATGGGAAAGGTGCTGGGGGGTTAAGGTTAGAGAGAAGGTACTGGGGGGTTAAGGATAGAGAGAAGGTGCTGGGGGTTAAGGTCAGAGAGAAGGTGCTGGGGGGTTAAGGTCAGAGAGAAGGTGCTGGGAGGTTAAGGTTAGAGAGAAGGTGCTGGGGGGTTAAGGTTAGAGAGAAGGTGCTGGGGGGTTAAGGTTAGAGAGAAGGTGCTGGGGGGTTAAGGTTAGAGAGAAGGTGCTGGGGGGTTAAGGTTAGAGAGAAGGTGCTGGGGGGTTAAGGTTAGAGAGAAGGTGCTGGGGGGTTAAGGTTAGAGAGAAGGTGCTGGGGGGTTAAGGTTAGAGAGAAGGTGCTGGGGGTTAAGGTCAGAGAGAAGGTGCTGGGGGGTTAAGGTTAGAGAGAATGTGCTTGGGGGTTAAAGTGAAGGGGGAAGATGCTGGGGGGTTAAGGTTAGAGAGAAGGTGCTGGGGGGTTAAGGTTAGAGAGAAGGTGCTGGGGGGTTAAGGTCAGAGAGAAGGTGCTGGGGGGTTAAGGTTAGAGAGAATGTGCTTGGGGTTTAAAGTGAAGGGGGAAGGTGCTGGGGGTTAAGGTTAGAGAGAAGGTGCTGGGGGGTTAAGGTTAGAGAGAAGGTGCTGGGGGGTTAAGGTCAGAGAGAAGGTGCTGGGGGGTTAAGGTTAGAGAGAAGGTGCTGGGTGGTTAAGGTCAGAGAGAAGGTGCTGGGGGGTTAAGGTTAGAGAGAAGGTGCTGGGTGGTTAAGGTCAGAGAGAAGGTGCTGGGTGGTTAAGGTCAGAGAGAAGTTGCTGGGGGGTTAAGGTTAGAGAGAAGGTGCTGGGGGGTTAAGGTTAGAGAGAAGGTGCTGGGGGGTTAAGGTTAGAGAGAAGGTGCTGGGGGTTAAGGTCAGAGAGAAGGTGCTGGGGGGTTAAGGTCAGAGAGAAGGTGCTGGGGGGTTAAGGTCAGAGAGAAGGTGCTGGGGGGTTAAGGTCAGAGAGAAGGTGCTGGGGGGTTAAGGTCAGAGAAAAGGTGCTGGGGGGTTAAGGTCAGAGAGAAGGTGCTGGGGGGTTAAGGTCAGAGAGAAGGTGCTGGGGGGTTAAGGTCAGAGAGAAGGTGCTGGGGGGTTAAAGTTAGAGAGAAGGTGCTGGGGGGTTAAAGTTAGAGAGAAGGTACTGGGGGGTTAAGGTTAGAGAGAAGGTGCTGGGGGGTTAAGGTTAGAGAGAAGGTGCTTGGGGGTTAAAGTGAAGGGGGAAGGTGCTGGGGGGTTAAAGTTAGCGTAGTGTGAAAGCCAAAAGGAGAGGAGTGGAGGATCAGGGAATGAAGGATAAATGGACATGAGTTGAATAGACGCAAGTAAAGAACAGAATGATATTACACTATTATCATTGATCACAACTCTAAAACACAAATCAACAGTATGTAGACTTTGAATTACACACTGACTTCAGAAAAACAGTGGTCTGGCCAATATTACAATATTGCAACAATTGCAAATGCATAAATGAAGAGTTTCATTCCAAAACGCTGTATATCCATTTTCAGAAATGTTGGTCTTTTATTGTAATTAGATATTATGAAAGAGATTGGTATGTTTTTTCACTCTCTAATCATGGTATGGGTTTGTTCAATGTATTTGTTTAAAATCTATCACTGGATGGTTTCATTTCAGAGACAAATAACCATGTTTTTTTTCAAAACGCCTCTTAGAGAAATAAGTAGTACTACTATGTTTTACAGTCAAATGTAACAAAAAAACTGCTAGCAGATACCCATAGACTTCCAGTCATTGTGCTAACGCTAGTTAGCTCACGAGACTACCTCTAACTTCCTTCACACTGGATACAGAGACATACAAATGGAATCCACAAGTTCACCTGACTCCGTGGGGATAGATAAAGGCCCTCATTGCCCAAATCCTGAAGTATCCCTTTAAGATACCTAGGTGTAGGTGAGACGATCACATATCACTGTCAAATATACAGGATACGAACATTCCATTCCCAAAAAAAAAATATATCGGATTTTGCAAATAAAAACATATGAAAAAAACAAAATCTGAGAACAGTAATATTTTACACACACATGAAGGTACCCATAACCAATCATTTCTTATAAAAAAATGGTGGATATAGCATTTTGGAAGTAAACTCTTCAAATCTATCCCTGATTAAAGTAGTCATAGTTCTTGTTCCCAGTCAACATTCAATATGTAAAGTTGTGTCATGTCTGTTCAGCTTACCCAGAACATCTAGCTTCACATCTGCAACAATCTGATTATCACAGATACACTCATATGAGCCCTTGTCATTGTACACCGCAGAGCTGATTGTGAGAGAGAGGTCTTTGTTGATTTCCACCCTCTTCTCAAAGCGCTTTCCTTCAATTAATTTTCCTTGATCAATCTTGGCAACAACCTGGCCATCCACAATCCTCCAAACGATGCCAATGTCACAGGTTGCATTGCAAGGGAGAGTGACAGAGTCCTTCAAATTCACAGTTTTAATAATGATACCATTACCAATCGAGGGGCATTCTGTGGAAACGGTCGGGAAGGAAAATAAATACAAGGATTATAATGTTTACATATTTGTAGCCAAACTAAATCCTCGACATATTTAACATTAGGCTAATACAGTGAACACACTCAATGATGTTGATCAAGAGGCCAGTTCACACAAAAAGAACATAGTGTATCTAAAATGATTCATTTAGGAAAAGCGTACCAAGAAGGCCGACCATCAATGTAAAAACACAGTAGAAGAGTTTCCAACCCATGCTGTGCTCTACTGCCCCAGGATTCAACATCTGTGAAATTGAAAAAGCATTTTAAGATGTGGATTATTGTTGTTATAACTAAACTATTTAGCCTACACTAAAATAGTAGCCTACTAAGAAACTCTCGTCTTTGTTGCATAACGTTTTGCTGTGGTTTGCTACGGTGTGCACTACTGCTTGGGTGTGCACTATACACCCCTATAAAAAACACTTTCTCTTCACAGACCATTGCCGTCCATTAAAACAACATTCATTCATCACATACACCTTACAAACTAAGAAACAAGTATCCTATTCCACCCCCGACCCCCAAACAAACAGATTTTCAATAGAATATACTTAATTTACCAAACTATAGATGTTTTTCCTAGAGCGGTGGTTGTCCTGAGAAATAACTACTTTCGTTTTCTTCTTCTTCATTGGACTATTTAAGGTGCATTACCGCCACCAACTGGACTGGAGTGTTAACCAGAGACAGGAAGGTCTAAATCCTACCCATGATTCTCATCTCCCTAAGGAAGCGAAATACATCATTAAATACTACAGCCCCTGAAGATTTCCCCAGCAGTTCACTTAATATTGGCTCTTCAACCCCATTACTCCTTAAATCTAACAATTAATCTCCCCCTTTCCCTCCCATATTGCCTGCACTGAAATGGAACATGTTCCACTGTCTCCATCTCCTCCTGACAGTGATGACACCACCCAGTCGGTTGTTTTCCTACCAATTTCAATGTCCTGTTGAGCCTTGTGTGTCCCAGTCTCAGCCTTGTGTTTCCCAGTCTCAGCCTTGTGTTTCCCAGTCTCAGCCTTGTGTTTCCCAGTCTCAGCCTTGTGTTTCCCAGTTTCCAGCCTTGTGATTACACTTCCAGCCTTGTGATTCCTCCCTTCTCTCTCTGCCTGTGGACCTCCCTGCCCCCCACATTTTCCTAGATATTATACAGGTGTCATCCCTTTCCCTTCCTGTTCCACAACTCTTGCCATTTGTTTTTAAGTTTTTAACCACTGTTCTCATAAACCCTTGGCTTCTGCTTTACGGATGGACAAATCCATTTCAACATTAGGATGTTTGAGAGGCTGCTTGGCGTTAACATCCACCTCCTCATTCCCCTCTACTACCACGTCAGCTGGTACCCAGAGGAAGGTCACAAACCAG
Source organism: Oncorhynchus mykiss (assembly GCF_013265735.2). NCBI lineage: Eukaryota > Metazoa > Chordata > Actinopteri > Salmoniformes > Salmonidae > Oncorhynchus > Oncorhynchus mykiss. Next base: position 1,568,955 of record NC_048583.1, on the reverse strand, counting down.
TGGCGTGCCGTGGGCCTGGGGCCTGGGCCTTCAGTGAAGTCCTACACAGTCCCACCCGAATTAATCCACCTCTTATTACCATCATTATGGTAATCATGGCTCTAGACACTATACATTTAGACAGAAACGCAGTATAACCAGGCGTTGCGTCACCTTAAAATTGACATTTTTATTCCGAGAATTGCAGGGGAAGATGTTAAGGGAATTTTGATCAATGATGACTAATTATGTATACATTTCAATCAGGACTGACTAGTCCAAATGCTATTATGTACTGTACATGTATGAATTTTCTCTCTTGCTCCCATTCCCAATTGTATATAATGTAGTCAGGAGTTTAGAACAATGCCTTGGTACAAATGAATGAACTATCTCCAGATGGCAGGCACGGACTATCTCCAGACTGTCTAGAATGCTGATTTACAATGACTGACCTTGGCTTTAGGCGAGGAGGGAAGGCTTGAGAACTATAGGGCCTCTTCTCTACCAGTGTCAAGAAGAGACTGAACATTTAGAAAACGCTGACGTCATTTTCAGTTTATAACCTGTGGTAAAATGTGTATGAAGGCAGTACTCTCTTGTTACCTGACTTTTAAGACCGGGGCTCTGTCAATTCTTATAAAATAAGGGTCTTACAAACCCTTAATGCATTGACAGAGTGTTTAAATTTTGATTGGGAATTAAAACAGAGGAATTTAGAATTCCTTCAACAGAAGAGTACAATACCTTTTCATTGTGCAGCTTCGTTGCCCTGCGCGCTTGTTCGTTGAGCTGTAGATCCACTTGGGTGTCCCCAAAAGTTTTCAAAAGCACCATTGCTTGTAAGTGCCCAGCCGTACTTTGGTGTCTCGTTGCTGCCTTGGTTAGACAACTCAAGTTTGCAAAGCCAGTGTGGCCCCAAACACCAAATCGATCACTTGCAAGGCATTCCCAGCAGTACAGTTTGCAGTGCTTCTCGGAGCCTGTGAGCCATTGATAGCGCTCGTAGTTGGAACTTTGAAAGTGGCGAACGAACCCCTTTCCCGCCTGTGACAGGCTTTGTAGCGTCGGCGTCGACCTCTCCTGACAATGTCTAACTTTTCTTGAAAAGTTTGTCTTGAGAATGGCGTTATAATTATATCCTCGACCAAATCGATATCTTCTCCTTCCGCCATTGTGGGTTGAAAAAACAGCTTAGAAGTACGCAAATGAATTTGTTTATCAAATTCAGTTTCCTAGTTCTGAGATTCTGCATAGACCTGCCCATATAGGACCTGCCTCTCAATATTGGTAATCCAATCAAAAAACGTGCATGCACTACGCCTGCTAGCTGGCTCCTGTGTAACACTGGAGCCAGCCAGCAGGCATACAATAGCCAACTCTAAAGTTGACACTACATTTAAATTTCCATTCACTTTAAGCTACAAGCGCGCGCACTGTTGATTCTGAAGGCCTGAGGGCAGATTTTAGACCCCTGGCAACACATGATGGCTGAATATGATTGGATAAAAGATCTAACATAAAGACCAGCCCTCCAAATCTCAACCTGGGGCTGGAAGCAGTGCAACCAAGAGGAAAGCTATGAAATGAAGAGTATAACTCTTACTCTGGGGAATAATTTAATACATATTTGTGGGAAAATATATTTTAAAAATAATAATATTCTGATGATGTTTAGGCCAGCAGAGAAGGCCTTGCTGGCCCTGACGGCCCACCACTGTCACAAACACCCCCGTCTGTTTCACCCTATACAAGCACTGCAAAACCTCAGTGGGCGACACCGGTAAACAGTGTCCTTTGCTCCCGCTTGCCCAACACCTGCCCTCACCGTTAACAGAACTGCATGAAAACATTGCTGGGGTCGAAGGACACTGTCTATCGGTGTACGGCTAGCTAGCTACCATTGTCGCCACCGTTCCTTCTTCTGTGGGGTTTGTCGGTGATTGGCATCAAACGTTATTGTGCATCACCTACTGCACTGGAGCCCCCCCGCCTCCTTCATGTCCTAGTTTAAAAATGTACAGTACAATTATAAAGAGGGGTTCCTGCAGATGCAGGAATGCCCACATGTTATTTAACTAGGCAAGTCAGTTAAGAACAAATTCTTATTTACAATGACGGCCTACCCCAGACGCTGCTGGGTCAATTGTGCGCCGTCCTATGGGACTCCTAACCACAGTCAGATGTAATACAGCCTGGATTCGAACCAAGGACTGCAGGACTGCCTCTTGCACTGAGATCCAGTGTTTCAGACTGTTGCGCCACTCGGGAGTCCTGATCGTAGGAACGCCCAGAAATGCGGCCGCAATTGCACCCTTCTTGGTTGTCAGCGTACCCCATGTACTCTTTGGATGCATACAAATAAATAAATACATAAAACATTTATAAAAAATGAATACATTGTTGCATTGATCCATTTGCTGCGATAATAAGGGATAGAGATGATACGATATAGGATTTTTATTTTATAATTTCCTTGAAAAATAACCATTTGTACACCTGAGTCCTCCAAATCAGTTTAATCATCAATATCACCGTTAATGGTGATAGTGATAACGCAATTATTTATATTTCGCAAGTACGATTACCTTTTGAAACAGACGTCATGTTCTGAATTTGTTCAGCACATTTTGTTGGATCATACCGGTGTCAGGGTCTTGTAGTGGCTTACAACGACCACTAGATGGTAGTGTAGCCTCATTCCTTAAACCCTTGCTCAGTTAGAAATCAATCTGACCCCAGTGGTGGTAACTCTTATCCGCAGAGGACCTGCCGGGGAACTTTTGTTACCGCCAGGCAATCACTCACCTCATTCAACCAATTACAGTCTTGGTGGAAGGCTATGACTACTTGTGCTGACTGTGTACCTCGACAACCGTGTTTGAGGATGGAATAACCTCTGGGCTATGTGGTTGTCTTTGAATCTGGGACGTGTCTTTCCATGTTGATGATACTGTACGTTGGTCTGACTCTATGCTTAAGGGCCTGAAATAGTCAAACGGTGGTTCAAAGAGAATGAGTCAATGTTGAACTAATGTTTTACTAAGGTTGAATTTCCGTCTCTCTATGACTCAAGTCTCTGCCCACAGAGAAGCCATTCAGATGTCATGTCCAGACAGACTGACTGTAAAACCACCAGTCTGTGTGGCCGCCCAGCAGAGAACTGTCTGGGGGAGAGGGATCAGGGCCAGACGGGCCACATTTGGGATGTGAAGTCACTGGGAGGTGTGTGTGTGTGTGTGTGTGTGTGTGTGTGTGTGTGTGTGTGTGTGTGTGTGTGTGTGTGTGTGTGTGTGTGTGTGTGTGTGTGTGTGTGTGTGTGTGTGCTTATGTGTGTATCTGTGTATGTGCGTTAGAGCCATAGAATGTCTTATAATAATATTATTATGTCAACTTTAAGACAACCTTCATGCAAGCCATGTTTTTCTTCATGTTGACACATACCATGTCTTCATCACTGATAATTCCTGTTGTCACAACAATAAACGTCTCATGCGCTTGTCATGCATTTGTAATCAGGCCATCTACACAGACAGAGCTACCATGGTTTCGTCCCAAATGGCACCCTATTCCCTATGGGTCCTGGTCAAAAGTAGTGCACTATGTAGGGAATAGAGTTCCATTTAAGACGCGGCCCATGACTCCCAGGTCCTCTCAACCATGTGCCAGGAACATACTGTATGTGTGATCCTTAACCATCAAGGGAAACCACACGGTGGTCAAGGTTAAAGCTTCAGTGATCATGTTAAACCCTGGGTCCAGGTTAAAGCGTCAAGGAAGGGAGAGAGAGACGAAGGGAGTGAGAGGAAGGGAGAGAGAGAGAGAGAGAGAGAGAGAGAGAGAGAGAGAAGAAGGGAGAGAGAGAGGTAATCCAGGGGCAGGGTACAGTATGACCCCAGGCTAAGCTGCCTGTCTGAGAGAGAATGTAGAAACAAACTCTCAGAGCCATGATAAGGTAGTTCAGAGTAACGACAAAACCAATGTTTGGGTAATGGTGTACTACTTATGGCACTCCTTTGGCCCGAAAAACCTTAAAGGGGAACTTTTGGGGGGCAGCCTACATGAGACCATTGTGAAGTGCATTAGCATATTAAATGACATCAGAAACCAAGTCAACAACTCCAATCCACCTGAACACTGAACATTTCAAAACAGCAGCCAATGACCCAACTAAGACAACACTCTTTGTTTGATACATTTAATAATGCACGTGACTGTGATTAATCTGTACAGAAATAATATTAATAATACAAAATATAAAACACATTTCTGTAACTTAAGCGTAACATTTACAATAAAATAAACATGGTACAAAAAAAAACATATCTGAGGTATAAATATATTTTTAAATTAAATGTCCTTGTCATGCGTTACTGATATCTGACGGCATACACATAATGTACACACACGTTTAACAATACAACACAACGCTTAGCAAATGGGTCACACACTGAACAGAGAACGTATAGGTTTTAACACGGGGGCCCAAATCTGGCCCGGATGAAGGTGTACTTGGTTACTATTAGTCTTATACTTCATTTAAGGTAACACAGACAGACAGACAGACAGACAGACAGACAGACAGACAGACAGACAGACAGACAGACAGACAGAAAATAAACCTGCACATATAGATTATTTTTCCTTCTTTAAACCAGACAAACATTCCCTGCACTTTCTCCTCCTCTATTTACAGTAAAACCTGTAAAATCCCACACCTTTATAAAAGGACCTTCTCTTTTCTTTGTTTTCTATTCATTTCTTCTCTTCTTTTCTATTTCTTTCCCCCCAGGTTTCTCTTCTTCTGTGAAGCAGAACACTACCTTGACTGCTCTTGTACATCGTACTACAAAAGTAACAACCTGAAGTGTTCCTTTCATCAACGTTTAGCCTACAAATGGCGGCCATTTTGGAATCCTAGCCCTGTTGATTGTTGTGTATTCTCTGTGCTCTTTTAAGCAGTGGAATCAATCAAGGTGTTCTGTGACTGTCTGCTTTCTTTAAGCTTGGTCCATCAGAATCTAAGTCTCCATTTTAGTTTCGGGGGCGACTTTAACCCTCTCAACCAATTGGTGTTCCAGCCACCATTTAGCTTCTGTTCCATCCTTTAAACCCACTCGATACTAGCTTTCCCTAATGCCATTTAACCAACTATCAACTCAACATACCCCACTTAGTCATACAAACTCAGATATGGCATATTTTCAATACATTCACACAACTGTTTGCCCATATTATCAGTATCAGTATAAAAATACAGTATCTTCCTGAAAACAATGTTGTGGACATTGCCTCCGCTGTAACAGGATAAAAACACTTGTGCACGAGTACACGCACGCACACGCACACACACACACACACACACACACACACACACACACACACACACACAAACACAGAGAAAGAGAGAGGAAACAGGAAAAAGCAACATGAACAGATGCAGGATATAGTATATACACACTATATTGCAGCTGGGAGCCAGTGCATGAAATATGTCTAATTAATCAACCATTCATCACACACACACACCCACACACTAACCTTCTCTCTTCTCAGAAGCTCCCCCTCCCCTATAGATGATATTTTTACTAATCCGTGACATCACATCCTGTGACGTTGATGTCACATCCTCTCTGTAAAGGTATTATGCTTGTTGGATGAGTGACACCATACTTCCATTTCAGACACATTTACTTTGGTTGTGCCGCCCGCAACGCACCACCTAGCACAAGAACCATAACACAACTCTGAAAGAACTGTGAGGGTCCATGGCCTTGCAGGACCCCTCGGAGGCAGTAACCCCACCTGGTCGTTGATGACAGTCTACGGATGACGACAAAGTCTGTTCAAAGTCTCTCTGTCCAGGACACAAGGGTATGTCTGTCAAGAGCTTGAATCATGTCAATGAGTCAATGGGTTGTCCTCCCCCAGTCAACCCCAACCAGCATCAGGGCTGTAGGGAATTAGGGGCTGAGGTGGGGGTGGATAGAGAGTATTTCGGGTTCCAGGGTGTCGCCCCTTCTTGTGACTGTTCTCCAAGTCAAGTGGAGCTGCCTGGCCCTCACTTATCCATCTGGGTGGTGAAGGACTGGCGTATCCGCACCACCTCACTGGCACACAGGTGTCCATACAGTTTATTGTACCACTCTGGGAACCGACCCCTGGAAACAGAGAGACAGAGAGGAGATGTTTTAGATCAGACCAGAGTTACTTTGATTTAGAGAGGAGATGTTTTAGTATCAGACCAGAGTTAATTTGATTTAGAGAGGAGATGTTTTAGATCAGACCAGAGTTACTTTGATTTAGAGAGGACATGTTTTAGCATCAGACCAGAGTTACTTTGATTTAGAGAGGAGATGTTTTAGTATCAGACCAGAGTTACTTTGATTTAGAGAGGAGATGTTTTAGCATCAGACCAGAGTTAATTTGATTTAGAGAGGAGATGTTTTAGTATCAGACCAGAGTTACTTTGATTTAGAGAGGAGATGTTTTAGCATCAGACCAGAGTTACTTTGATTTAGAGAGGAGATGTTTGAGCATCAGACCAGAGTTACTTTGATTTAGAGAGGAGATGTTTTAGTATCAGACCAGAGTTACTTTGATTTAGAGAGGACATGTTTTAGTATCAGACCAGAGTTAATTTGATTTAGAGAGGAGATGTTTTAGCATCAGACCAGAGTTACTTTGATTTAGAGAGGAGATGTTTTAGTATCAGACCAGAGTTACTTTGATTTAGAGAGGACATGTTTTAGTATCAGACCAGAGTTAATTTGATTTAGAGAGGAGATGTTTTAGCATCAGACCAGAGTTACTTTGATTTAGAGAGGAGATGTTTTAGCATCAGACCAGAGTTACTTTGATTTAAAGCTCTCCTCTAGTTCCCTTGAACATTTTAGTTCAGAGTTGAGCATGTCTAGCCTTTATTCTGCTGTTTCTATTCTACTGGTTCTATTCTACTGGTTCTATCCTACTGTTTCTATCCTACTGTTTCTATTCTACTGGTTCTATTCTACTGGTTCTATTCTACTGGTTCTATTCTACTGTTTCTATCCTACTGTTTCTATCCTACTGTTTCTATTCTACTGGTTCTATTCTACTGGTTCTATTCTACTGGTTCTATTCTACTGTTTCTATCCTACTGTTTCTATTCTACTGGTTCTATTCTACTGTTTCTATCCTACTGTTTCTATTCTACTGGTTCTATTCTACTGTTTCTATTCTACTGGTTCTATTCTACTGTTTCTATCCTACTGTTTCTATTCTACTGGTTCTATTCTACCGGTTCTATTCTACTGTTTCTATCCTACTGTTTCTACTGCTTCCGTTCCAGCTGACTCACCTGCAGTCGACCCTGGAGATGTGTGTGAGGCGAGACTTGTTGCTGCTGCATGGCTCGATGAAGTAGCGTGAGGTGAGCACATTGGCCCGCACGCCCAGTAACGCTGCCCCGTCATGGTCCACTGAGGTACACACCAACGCACATGCTCCCTTAGGTAGGTCTGTCACCCACGTCCTGAAGCAGAGAGAAGACATTTTGACTTGTTTTATACCATTGAGAGAAAGAGAGACAGTTGTTTTATATCATTGAGAGAAAGAGAGACAGAGAGACAGTTATTTTATATCATTGAGAGAAAGAGAGACAGAGAGAGAGTTGTTTTATATCATTGAGAGAAAGAGAGACAGAGAGAGAGTTGTTTTATATCATTGAGAGAAAGAGAGACAGAGATGTTTTATACCATTTAGGAAGAGAATAATGAAAGAAGGAAAGAAATAATGGATGAAGTAGACAAACAACACAAGGAGGGGATATACAAGGCGTGGGAAGGTTGGTACAGTCTCCAGGAAAAAAGTACTATCTAGAACCGAAAAGGGTTTTACACTGTCCCTATAGGAGAACCCTTTGAAGAAATATTGTTGGTTCAAGGTAGAACAATTTTGGTTCCAAGTAGAACCGTTTTGGGTTCCATGTAGAAACCTTTCCAAAAAAGGTTTTTACTCTGGACCAAAAAGGGTTCTCCTATGGGGACAGCTGAAGAACCATTCTGGAGTGTAGGGAGATCGTCTACCTGAGCACGAGGTGGTCTCTGGTGGGGTGGGGGGCCATGGTGTTCCTGGTGTACTGGTACACCTCTGTGCGATCGCCTAGCGTCTCCACCACACGGCTCTCCATCAGGTCCTCGTCCCAGCGGCCCTGCTCCCGGAGGACCCGCGTCAACACCTCCTCAGGACCCGCAGGCACCTCCACGGACGCCTTCCACAGGCGCAGCGGCGAGCCGTCGTGGACCTAAGAGTCGGAAAACAAAAGAGATCATCTTTTAATACTTTTGTAAAAACATATCTGTATGTTTTATTGACAGGTTTAAGGGCAACAATGTTTTTTGGGGAAACAGCTTGGATGCTAATGCTAACGGTAACTGTAATGATGCAATGTTGAAACTAGCGCTACTCAGGCTCTGGGGAAGAAGGCCCAGGTCTTGCACCATAATTGGGAACATAACTGTAAGGGCAGTGTTGTAATCACAACAACCCAAAGCCTCTCTCCTTATCTGTTACACTAGTCAGCTGCCTTCCTTCAAGAGGCCTTGTGACTGGAAGATTATTGGCAAAGAGATAACGACCGGACAGGATGTTGGCTTGGGAGCGGTGTGTGTGTGTGTGTGTGTGTGTGCATTGAGCGAGCCCCTTGACAAGCTGATGTCACCCTGGGGCCAGTCTGGGGAGGGGGGGGGGGGCTAGTTTCACACTGACCTGTTTCTACACAGGAAATACTAACTGGTGTTTTTCCATTACACAACGAGAGAGAAATAGAGAGCGAGAGAGAGAAAGAGAGACGTGGAATACACAAGGCTTTATGCCAGCCTTTTCTAAACAACAAACACAAGTAATGTATGTAGCCCTTCATACTAATTGAACTTCTATATAAGGACAATAAAGTGAACATGAACTTAGAATTTAAAAGACAGGATCCAGCCTCCGTAGACTGGAATAAAAGAGAATAAAACAGATACTATCTATCCCTCTGTCCATACCTTCTTGTACGCCAGCTCGGCGAGTTCAGGCGTGGAGCAGCTGTCATAACCTTTGAACTTGTCCTTGGCCTCTTTGAGGAGGGCGTCCAGGCTGTCCTGGAGGTAGGTCCTGCATCCCATGGGTCCGCCCCCCCCAGAGGAAGCCCCTAGCTCCTCCAGCCTCAGGGGGGTCAGGGCCTGCTCCTGGTATGAGTTTCTGCAGCGACTCATCTCTTCTGGGATCTACGTGGGAAGAGGAGGGAATAGTTTGTTAGTTTATCATACAATTACAATACGTGTACAATTTTACGATGACATAAAATGAATGGGAGGAGAGAGGGCGGTCAGGACTGTTTCAGACACTAAAGATGAGCACTAATACCAGCGTGTTGATGTACAAGATGTGTGGGATACCAGTGTTCAAGATCCAACTTGTTCGTGGTCATGATGAACGTACATGTACAGCTTTGAACATTAATACACTGATGGACAAACAGACCTACAGATAAAGAAAGGAATTCTAAAATAACCACCAAATCATGATCAGACAATCAGATCTGTCATAAACAAGGATACATCATCCAATCCCTTATCAACCTGTCCTTTACCTGCCAACCCCATCCTGAGTTTAATCACGCAGTATTAAGGACGGGAAACTCCACAAGAAATCAGCGTGGGACAAAGATAAAGGAGTCCTGCTATGGAAGAGAGGCTTAGAGCATCCTGTTCTTCTAATTTCACTTCCTGTCTCTCTCTCTCTCTCTCTCTCTCTCTCTCTCTCTCTCTCTCTCTATACCTCTCTCTCTCTATCTCTCTCTGTCTCTTCCTCTCTATACCTCTCTCTCTCTATCTCTATACCTCTCTCCCTCTCTCTCTCTTTCTCTATACCTCTCTCTGTCTCTCTCTCTCTCTCTCAATACCTCTCTCCCTCTCTCCCTCTCTCTCTCTCTGTCTCTCTCTCTATACCTCTCTCCCTCTCTCTCTCTCTCTCGCTGTCTCTCTGTCTGTCTCTCTCTCTCTCTCTATATACCTCTCTCTCTCTCTCTCTCTCTCTCTATACCTCTCTCTCTCCCTCTCTCTCTCTCTGTCTCTCTCTCTATACCTCTCTATACCCCTCTCTCTCTCTCTATACCTCTCTCTCTCTCTCTGTCTCTCTCTCTCTCTGTCTGTCTCTCTCTCTATACCTCTCTCTCTCTCTCTATACCCCTCTCTGTCTCTCTCTCTATACGCCTCTCTGTCTCTCTCTCTATACCTCTCTCTCGCTCTCTCTCTCTATACCTCTCTCTGTCTCTGTCTCTCTCTCTCTCTCTCTATACCTCTCTCTCTCTCTCTGTCTCTCTCTCTCTCTCTGTCTGTCTCTCTCTCTATACCTCTCTCTCTCTCTCTATACTCCTCTCTGTCTCTCTCTCTATACGCCTCTCTGTCTCTCTCTCTATACCTCTCTCTCGCTCTCTCTCTCTATACCTCTCTCTGTCTCTGTCTCTCTCTCTCTCTCTCTCTGTCTCTCTCTCTCCCTCTCTCTCTCTCTCTCTCTCTCTCTTACTGTATCAGCCTCATTGCATCAGTCATCAGCTCACCCAGACCACTCACAGACTAATATTCAATTACAAGAAAAGAACTGACGTGGGTGTGTTTGTGTGTAGGGAGGGTTAATGCTATTTACTGGTCATGTTCAACGCTAATTGCTAGCATCCGCCAGAGGAGCTTTATGAATGAATCTAATACGTTTTTTTTAACTATGTTAGTGAAAATACATGGACTCCAGAATCCAGATCAGGGTAATATAATGTTAGGCCGTGTGTAACCCCTCGTGTCATAACAGATTTCTTTCACAACAGCTTTTTGAGCCGATTGATTCGGGCCGGACTGGTACCAAAATTGTAGTCCACCTTTGGACATCGAGCCCCCTGATTAGCCGAGATTGGTCAACAGGATTGTGGGTTTTGCGGTGCTACACAGTACGGCATACTGTATTTCTCCCCCTTACGTAACTACAATACCCAACATTCCATAGGGCTCAGTCAGTGTGCGACGGGTCAACAGAAGCATGGAGATACAGTAGGTCAATGGGATTGTGGGTTCTGTGGCGCTACAAAACAGCTTACTGTATTCCATCAACCAGACTATTAGTCTAATGTAACTACAGTACCCAACATTCCATAGGGCTCAGTGAGTGCGACGGGTCAACAACCTCGGATCCGGACCAGAGGGACTTTCAGGACTGAGATGAACATGTTTTCGAGAGCAACGTTGTACCAACACCAATCCAACACTCTGACTTTAACGTCGGCCGTCAGAGCACAGTCGTGTTCATGTGCTGTGTGCATATAGCTGAACAGAATGTGAGGTTCTCGTCAGAGACTGTAGAAAGGTGGGGAGGTGATCTGAGGTTGTATTTAGGTTCTAGTCAGACAATGTAGAAAGAGAGGTGAGGTTCTAGTCAGGTTCTAGTCACACAATGTAGAAAGAGAGGGGAGGTTCTAGTCAGGTTCTAGTCACACAATGTAGAAAGAGAGGGGAGGTTCTAGTCACACAATGTAGAAAGAGAGGGGAGGTTCTAGTCAGGTTCTAGTCACACAATGTAGAAAGAGAGGGGAGGCGAAAGTTGAGGTTCTACTAAGGTTCTGGTGAGGTTCTAGGTTCAGACACGTACCCTGAAGAGCTTCCTGCACTCCTGGATCATGTGTGCCAGGCCGGTGGTGGCGGCCAGGTTCTCGTTGAGGTCCCTCTGGTCAGGTTTACCCAGCGGCTGCTTCCTGTTCATCCCCCTATCACAACACACCAGGAAGACAAACACACAGGACAGTTAGTCATGTCCACTTAGGACAGTTAGTCATGTCCACTAGTGAAACAGAAAGAGGAGAGGAAAGAAAGAGAGAGGACAGAGGAGAAGAAGACAATCTGTCATAAGGTTTGATGTAACCCCCTATACAGACTCTCTTTCCCTCAGTTCTCTCTCTCGCTTCCTCTCTTCCTCCCCCCTCTCTCCTTCCCCTACATACAGTAACATCCTGCTCTATAGCTAGAATTTGTCTGCCTCTCCTCCTCTCATGTTGGTGTGAGGCTGGGCAGCGTATTACAATACATGGTCATATATACTGAGTCAAGACAAAAAAAGGAGATAGGGTTGGTCACTCACACACACTCACACTCTTTCATACTCTCTCACGCTCTCTCTCTCTCTCACACACACACACACACTCACACACACAGACAGACAGAAAGGAGATATAGGGTTGGTCACTCACACACTCTCACACTCTTTCATACTCTCTCACGCTCTCTCACGCTCTCTCTCTCTATCTTTCTCTCTCTCACACACACACACACACACACACACACACACACACACACACTCATACTCTCTCACGCTCTCTCACGCTCTCTCTCTCTATCTTTCTCTCTCTCTCTCTCTCTCTCTCACACACACACACACACACACACACACACACTTTCATACTCTCTCACGCTCTCTCACGCTCTCTCTATCTTTCTCTCTCTCTCTCTCACACACACACACACACACACACACACACACACACACACACACACACACACACACACACACACACACACACACACACAGAAAGGAGATAGGCTTGGTAAAGGTGCACAACACAGGCACGCACAAGTAGGTACACGCACGGCGGCACATGCACACACACACACACATACACCCTCTCCTAGTTCCCCACAACACCCCAACCCTGCCCACCGTGGCGAGGAGCTCTCCTTGCGTCTCAGCGTGTTAAGGTGGAAGAGCGAAGGCGCCAGGCAGACGGCCAGGTTGGCGCAGGTCATCTGGTTCTCTGCCACGGCGGCGGTGACGTCACTCAGCAGGCACAGGAGGGTCTGCAGCGCCTCGCGGCTCTCGTCTGGCAGCAGCAGCACGGCCGCTCGCGTAGCCTGAAGACGCAGCTCCTTGGGCATGTCTGAGGGAATCACATTCAGTTCAACTCAGTTCTGTTCAGTTCAATTCAGTTTGGTTCAGTTCAATTAAGTTCAATTCAGTTTGGTTCAGTTCAATTAAGTTCAATTCAGCTCAATTTAAAAACATTATTTTGTTGAATTTTGACCAGATGGAAAATGGTCTCACATACAAGGTTTATCATGAATTCCAGACAGCCAGGTACTGTATTCCTGCTTTTCTTATTGTAGTGCTGTATGATGACTATATTGTACCAGTAAATGATATTTTGTTTTAATGAACTAATAAACTTGATTGGTGGATTCCAAGAGGGCATTTGACATTGTTTTACTGTAATTACATTGTACAGTTTAATGCCAGCAGACTGTCAATGATATTGATTTATATTCAATAATTAACTTTAACTAGCTAAAAAAAACACAAATGTTCTAGTGAGTCATGGAGCGCTGTGGCAGAGGAGAGAGAGAGTGTGTACCACCACAGCATCTGATATTTCCTGTTTGCTTTCTTTCCACAATATCTCTCTCTCTCTCTCTCTCTCTCTCTCTCTCTCTCTCTCTCTCTCTCTCTCTCTCTCTCTCTCTCTCTCTCTCTCTCCCTCCCTCCCTCCCTCCCTCCCTCCCGGGCTGACAGACATGCACCTACAGCTTTTTGTGAGGCTGTGTGTGTTCCCCTTCCATCTCCACATTATCTTAGATGAATGTGTGTATTTATTATGGGTGTTAATACCTGTCAATGTTAAGTGTGTGTGTGTGTGTGTGTGTGTGTGTGTGTGTGTATGTGTGTGTGTGTGTGCATTATATAGGTCTACGTGTGTGTGTGTGTGTGTGTGTGGGGGGGGGGGTTGTGTGTGTGCATTATATAGGTCTACGTGTGTGTATGTGTGTGTGTGTCTCTCTCTCTGTTCTTACATTGGTAGATCTGCAGGAAGGTCTCAGACAGTTTGCTGGTGAGTAGCGGCTCTGGAAGGTCCCGGAAATACTGCTTCAGCATGTCGGCCACGTCGTAAGCTGATTGGCCCTCGTAACTGACTCCGCCTCCGTCGGCACCGCACGTTTCGTTCATCTGACGGAGCGCCTGAATACGTGATTTAACCCCCGACTTCCTGAAGAGACCCACCTGGAAGGGTAAAGAGAGAGAGACAGAGAGGGGGAGGGAGAGAGAGAGAGAGATAGAGACAGAGAGGGGGAGGGAGAGAGAGAGAGATAGAGACAGAGAGGGGGAGGGAGAGGGGGAGAGATAGAGACAGAGAGGGGGAGGGGAGAGGGGGAGATAGAGAGGGGGAGGGAGAGAGAGAGAGAGATAGAGACAGAGAGGGGGAGGGAGAGAGAGAGAGATAGAGACAGAGAGGGGGAGGGAGAGGGGGAGAGATAGAGACAGAGAGGGGGAGGGGAGAGGGGGAGATAGAGAGGGGGAGGGAGAGAGAGAGAGAGATAGAGACAGAGAGGGGGAGGGGAGAGGGGGAGAGATAGAGACAGAGAGGGGGAGGGGAGAGGGGGAGACAGAGAGGGGGAGACAGAGAGGGGAAGGGAGAGAAAAGGGGGAAAGAGAGATTGTTGATGTCATTTTTTATTACCTGGATCAAGATCTAATGAGTTATCAATTCAAACCCACATTCTCATCGTTTGCTATTTTGATTGAATAAGGGGCCCATTGTCAGTGTGTAGGTTGGTGGTTACATCACAATGGTATTCAGTGTATTTTTAAGACGATGCACGTCCCAAATGGCACCTGATTCCCTATAGGCCCTGGTCAGAAGTAGTGGACTAGAAAGGGAATAGGGTGCCATTTGGTTTGGGACACAGCCCATGAAATCCATTAGAATTCTTGAGGAGAGGGTTCTTTCTGTTGGACTTAATCAATGTTCTTTTAAAGTTAATGGTTTTACAAAATGGCTGCCATCTGGGAGGAAAAAGAGCTCTGGCTTGAGGAGACGAAATACTTTCCGTGAGCTTTCACCATTTCAAACAGAGGCCTGTTGTCCAGTTTAGGAGAGCATGCCATCCCTCATTCTCTCTTCCATTCCTCCATCCCTCCCTCTCTCTCTCGCGCTCTCTGTCACCATAGCAATCCCTTGGCTCTGTCTCTCTCTTTCTTAAACAGACTGACAAAGGTGACTAAACAGCTGGAAACGTTTGACTCTCCCCAGGCCTTCCTGTCTCCCAAACACAGTATGTGAGGCCTCAAAACTGAGGATTCTTCCAGGGAAATATACAACTACTGTATGCAACCAGGAGACTAAATAAAGAGATAGAGGGGGCTTGGGGAGACAGACAGACAGACAGACAGACAGACAGACAGACAGACAGACAGACAGACAGACAGACAGACAGACAGACAGACAGACAGACAGAGAGGTAGACAGACAGACAGACAGGCAGACAGGCAGACAGGCAGACAGGTGGACAGACAGAGAGGTAGACAGACAGACAGACAGGTGGACAGGTTAGACAGACAGAGAGGTAGACAGACAGAGAGGTAGACAGACAGACAGACAGACAGACAGACAGACAGACAGACAGACAGACAGACAGACAGACAGACAGACAGACAGAGAGATAGGTAGGTAGACAGACAGACAGACAGACAGAGAGAGAGGTAGACAGACAGAGAGGTAGACAGACAGACAGACAGACAGACAGACAGACAGACAGACAGACAGACAGACAGACAGACAGACAGACAGACAGATAGGTAGGTAGACAGACAGACAGACAGACAGACAGAGAGAGAGGTAGACAGACAGAGAGGTAGACAGACAGACAGACAGACAGACAGACAGACAGACAGACAGACAGACAGACAGACAGACAGACAGACAGACAGACAGACAGACAGACAGAGAGAGAGATAGGTAGGTAGACAGACAGACAGACAGACAGAGAGAGAGGTAGACAGACAGAGAGGTAGACAGACCGTCTGTACCTGGTCTAAACATTGGCTGCGTAGATAGCGCATGGCCTGTTGAATGCTCTGGGGCAGGGGTTGACCCGTACGCTGGACGTTCAGCAGCAGAGGCACGCCAAACACATTCCGGTCTTTGTAGTCCCGCACCTTGATCCGCTTCATAAACTTCGGCACAGCCCTGCAACCCACACACAACACACACACATAGAGGGACAGGTTAAAATAGCCAATAACAACACACACACACAGAACATATACACACACGCACACAGAACAGACACACGTACGCACGCTCACACAAACGAGTGTACTCACACACACACACATGGTTTTGCAACAGGAGTAAAGTAGGTGTTGGACTTTGACCTCTGTCCCTGTCCTCTGTCACTGTACTAACAAAGCATCGGTAACATTGTACATGTCCACTACAGAAAGCAGCCAACATGATGACTACCACACACAGCAAACTACAACACTCAATCCAACCGCTTCTGCTACTCTGGTCCTGGACGGACGGCTACTCGGTGTATGTGTCTGTGTGCAGGGTTTCATTCCAGCCCAACTGTAATACACCTGCCGTGTGTGCAGGGTTTCATTCCAGCCCAACAGTAATACACCTGCCGTGTGTGCATCGTTTCATTCCAGCCCAACAGTAATACACCTGCAGCGTTGTGGAGGCAGGAACAACAGCTCTCCAGGACTGGAGCTAGAGAAGCCTGTACTGTTTAATCAGACAGGATTTGACAGTATAGGGTCCTTCAGACCTGCACCTACAAGGCCACAGGATATTGTTAATGAGAATTGGTTCCCAACTGACAAACCTAATGAATAAAGGTTGAAGACTAAACAAATGGAAAGAGCAGTAGTTTACTGCTACGCTGAATCACCAACGCTAACATTAGCATTAGCACATGTCACGCTACCACCTAGCTACGGTGGGGGTTTTGTGTGGGTTCTGCAGAAGCCTAGCTTTCTCCCAGTTTATGACAGGGAGGATAAACCCAAAGACAATAGAAACCGGGAGGGAGGAGGAGAAGGGAGGAGAGGGTAAGGGGGGGGGGGGGGGGGGGGGGGTCGTAATGGTGTAAACATCCGCATCCGCACTTTGTGTTTGTGCCTCAAGCCCCTAATACTGACCATGTCACTGTGTGTGTGTGTGTGTGTTTGTGCCTCAAGCCCCTAACACTGACCATGTCACTGTGTGTGTGTGTGTGTGTGTGTGTGTGTGTGTGTGTGTGTGTTTGTGCCTCAAGCCCCTAACACTGACCATGTCACTGTGTGTGTGTGTGTGTGTGTGTTTGTGCCTCAAGCCCCTAACACTGACCATGTCACTGTGTGTGTGTGTGTGTGTGTGTGTGTGTGTGTTTGTGCCTCAAGCCCCTAACACTGACCATGTCACTGTGTGTGTGTGTGTGTGTGTGTGTGTGTGTGTGTGTGTGTGTGTGTGTGTGTGTGTGTGTGTGTGTGTGTGTGTTTGTGCCTCAAGCCCCTAACACTCACCATGCCACTGTGTGTGTGTGTGTGTGTGTGTGTGTGTCTGAATGTCAGGTGTTCTACCGCTCTCCGGGATGGTATAATGGTTTTTACAAGAGCACACATGTTTATGGGTGTGTATGTATCGTGTGCTTTTAAGTGTGTGTGTGTGTGCTACTCGCTTCTCAGAAGAATGACCACAGCTTGGTAAATGAGAAGGGAACATGCTACGATCCCAGAAGGGAATTCTGGGTATGTGCAGCCAAGCCTCCAGCTCAAAAATCAAAAGGTCTCAGTGATTAAAAGACCTGACATAAGCCTGCCATAACCCTGTCGTAAGCCTGTCATAACCCTTTCTCTGCCCCTGCCACCCTGGAGAAGGCGTGGAACCTCTCTGACTCATTGAAGCTGGGTGGGGTGAAGACAAGCACAGCACTATACAGAGATTTGAGGTGAGGCTCGAGCTATTTGCTTTGTCCAGATCATGAAGCTAGGTTAGATAAGAAGATGGAGGGAGGGAGAGGTGGAGAGAGAGAGAGAGAGAGAGTAAATTAGAGAGAGAGAGAGAGAGAGAGAGAGAGAGAGAGAGAGAGAGAGAGTAAATTAGATAGAGAGAGAGAGAGAGAGAGAGAGAGAGAGAGAGAGAGAGAGAGAGTAAATTAGATAGAGAGAGAGAGAGAGACAGACAGACAGACAGACAGACAGACAGACAGACAGACAGACAGACAGACAGACAGAGTTACGGTGAGGGATAGAGAAATAGAAAAGGGAGATTGACAGAGAGAAAAGAGATAGAATTCCATGTAAGAGAATGATAGAAGAATACATCCCCTGGTCTGCAGTCTCAACAGTCCTCACAGACATCCCCAGAAGGAGGAGACACCAAAGGGGATACTGAGTGACATTGCACAATCTCGAACCAGTGGCCATAATCTATAATTGCATGATGGAGAGGGGGGGGGGGGGGGGGGGGTGTTCGGTCATTTCGGTAATTGTCGAGGACTGGGCCTACAGACTCGGCCTCCAGGTCTTCATTTTAACAGCCTGTGCGTGTGAACTCTGTGATTGCCCCCGTCAAAAGATGACAACGTATACCAGTGCACCAGCAATTAGCTAGCCTGGGAAAAGAATGTTGAAACCCCCCTTACGTTCTGCTATCTCTGGGAGAAGAGTGGGAGGAATTCCAACTAGAGGAAAAATAGAGCCTATGATTGTTGTGGTTGTCTATTTGTTTGTAGGCCTAGGCTTCAACTAGCGCTTCAACTAGCGCTATCGGAGCAGCATGCTATAGGCTATAGGCTATAGGCTAACAAGGGTTTTTATACATACACTCAATATCATTTTTGGGGGCCTGCATTTTCAGCTGTTTTCGTGTGAGACCTCGTGTGAGAAAAAATTCCAATGTGTTTGCCACAAACTCCAAGTCTTATGAACCTTAACTAATCAAAATGGCCGCCGCCGACTCACCAGCTGAAGCCGTGTTTGTTGGTGGGGGTGTGTTTCTCCAGGAGGGCTGTAAGCTGGAGCAGGCAGAGCTTCTGGAGCAGGTTCATCTGCAGTACTGACTGGCAGCCCATCTGCCGCTGGGCCCAGGAGTGACTGGGCCGGTGGGAGGCCTGGAAACTGGGCCAGCGCAGTTTCTGAGGCCTTGGGTAGAGACAAATATATGTATTAACCTAATATATTGCACAGCAAACAGAGAAATACTATCAGGCTATCAGAAGCACAATGAAACTTCAAAATACAAAAGCACAAATGTTTGCAAAGAATTTCATATAAATATATATCAAATATGTGTGTAAAATATACAAGTCAAAAATAAACAAAACACACAAGTATTCACACACAGAGACATATAGGAGAAGATACGTCTTCATCATTTTCAGAACTTGACCAGAGGTCATAAAGCCCTCTCCTCTGACAAGGTAACTAGCAGGACATCCATCCAGACGAGTCCTATGACCCCTGTGTTAAGAGATGCTCACTGGGATAACAGGGATTGATCGAGCCCAGAGGATCCCAACTCCGTTCCTCCAGTAGAAGTACACATTTTTATTGTGGCCCTGGACAAACACACCTGATTCAACTAGTCAACTAATCATCAGGCCCACAATGAGTTGAACCAGGTTTGTCCAATGCTACAACAAAACCAGGTGCTTATGGGGGAACTCAGGGACTGGAGTTGGGAAGCACTGGTCTCGCCTGGCTGTCAGCGGCTATGGGAGCATCGGAAACCTTCTGGAATTCTGCCTGTGGATTCCTGAGGGAATGGCTGCATCGTCGCGGAGACGGATCGGCATTCCCGAGATCCGAGCTATTCACTGCACCTCATCGCCGTGACAGCCGGTTACGTAAGGGTCAGGGCTGGGAGAGTCGTCTCAACTTGTCCACTCTGTCTGTGTGTTTCTCCCTCCATCTGACTTTATTTCTGTCTCTGTATGTACCTCTACCCATATTTATTTCTCTTTCTGTACCTTTACCCATCTCTCTCTTTCTCTTTCTGTACCTCTACCCATATCTCTCTTTCTCTTTCTGTACCTCTACCCATCTCTTTCTTTCTCTTTCTGTACCTTTACCCATCTCTCTCTTTCTCTTTCTGTACCTCTACCCATCACTCTCTTTCTCTTTCTGTACCTCTACCCATCTCTTTCTTTCTCTTTCTGTACCTCTACCCATCTCTTTCTTTCTCTTTCTGTACCTCTACCCATCTCTCTCTTTCTCTTTCTGTACCTCTACCCATATCTCTCTTTCTGTACCTCTATCCATATCTCTCTTTCTCTTTATGTACCTCTACCCATCTCTCTCTTTCTCTTTCTGTACCTCTACCCATATCTCTATCTCTTTCTGTACCTCTACCCATCTCTCTATCTCTTTATGTACCTCTACCCATCTCTCTCTTTCTCTTTCTGTACCTCTACCCATCTCTCTCTTTCTGTACCTCTACCCATCTCTCTTTCTCTTTCTGTACCTCTACCCATCTCTCTCTTTCTGTACCTCTACCCATATCTCTCTTTCTGTACCTCTACCCATATCTCTTTCTCTTTCTGTACCTCTACCCATCTCTCTCTTTCTGTACCTCTACCCATCTCTCTCTTTCTGTACCTCTACCCATATCTCTATCTCTTTCTGTACCTCTACCCATCTCTCGTTCTCTTTCTGTACCTCTACCCATCTCTCTCTTTCTCTTTCTGTACCTCTACCCATCTCTCTCTTTCTGTACCTCTACCCATCTCTCTTTCACTTTCTGTACCTCTACCCATCTCTCTCTTTCTGTACCTCTACCCAACTCTCTTTCTCTTTCTGTACCTCTACCCATCTCTCTCTTTCTGTACCTCTACCCATATCTCTTTCTCTTTCTGTACCTCTACCCATCTCTCTCTTTCTGTACCTCTACCCATATCTCTATCTCTTTCTGTACCTCTACCCATATCTCTCTTTCTCTTTCTGTACCTCTACCCATATCTCTCCTTCTCTTTCTGTACCTCTACCCATATCTCTCTTTATGTACCTCTATCCATATCTCTCTTTCTCTTTCTGTACCTCTACCCATATCTCTCTTTATGTACCTCTATCCATATCTCTATTTCTCTTTCTGTACCTCTACCCATCTCTCTCTTTCTGTACCTCTACCCATATCTCTATCTCTTTCTGTACCTCTACCCATATCTCTCTTTCTCTTTCTGTACCTCTACCCATCTCTCTCCTTCTCTTTCTGTACCTCTACCCATATCTCTCTTTATGTACCTCTACCCATATCTCTCTTTATGTACCTCTACCCATATCTCTCTTTCTCTTTCTGTACCTCTACCCATCTCTCTCCTTCTCTTTCTGTACCTCTACCCATATCTCTCTTTATGTACCTCTATCCATATCTCTCTTTCTCTTTCTGTACCTCTATCCATATCTCTCTTTCTCTTTATGTACCTCTACCCATCTCTCTCTTTCTCTTTCTGTACCTCTACCCATATCTCTATCTCTTTCTGTACCTCTACCCATCTCTCTATCTCTTTATGTACCTCTACCCATCTCTCTCTTTCTCTTTCTGTACCTCTACCCATCTCTCTCTTTCTGTACCTCTACCCATCTCTCTTTCTCTTTCTGTACCTCTACCCATCTCTCTCTTTCTGTACCTCTACCCATATCTCTCTTTCTGTACCTCTACCCATATCTCTTTCTCTTTCTGTACCTCTACCCATCTCTCTCTTTCTGTACCTCTACCCATCTCTCTCTTTCTGTACCTCTACCCATATCTCTATCTCTTTCTGTACCTCTACCCATCTCTCGTTCTCTTTCTGTACCTCTACCCATCTCTCTCTTTCTCTTTCTGTACCTCTACCCATCTCTCTCTTTCTGTACCTCTACCCATCTCTCTTTCACTTTCTGTACCTCTACCCATCTCTCTCTTTCTGTACCTCTACCCAACTCTCTTTCTCTTTCTGTACCTCTACCCATCTCTCTCTTTCTGTACCTCTACCCATATCTCTTTCTCTTTCTGTACCTCTACCCATCTCTCTCTTTCTGTACCTCTACCCATATCTCTATCTCTTTCTGTACCTCTACCCATATCTCTCTTTCTCTTTCGGTACCTCTACCCATATCTCTCCTTCTCTTTCTGTACCTCTACCCATATCTCTCTTTATGTACCTCTATCCATATCTCTCTTTCTCTTTCTGTACCTCTACCCATATCTCTCTTTATGTACCTCTATCCATATCTCTCTTTCTCTTTCTGTACCTCTACCCATCTCTCTCTTTCTGTACCTCTACCCATATCTCTATCTCTTTCTGTACCTCTACCCATATCTCTCTTTCTCTTTCTGTACCTCTACCCATCTCTCTCCTTCTCTTTCTGTACCTCTACCCATATCTCTCTTTATGTACCTCTACCCATATCTCTCTTTATGTACCTCTACCCATATCTCTCTTTCTCTTTCTGTACCTCTACCCATCTCTCTCCTTCTCTTTCTGTACCTCTACCCATATCTCTCTTTATGTACCTCTATCCATATCTCTCTTTCTCTTTCTGTACCTCTATCCATATCTCTCTTTCTCTTTATGTACCTCTACCCATCTCTCTCTTTCTCTTTCTGTACCTCTACCCATATCTCTATCTCTTTCTGTACCTCTACCCATCTCTCTATCTCTTTATGTACCTCTACCCATCTCTCTCTTTCTCTTTCTGTACCTCTACCCATCTCTCTCTTTCTGTACCTCTACCCATCTCTCTTTCTCTTTCTGTACCTCTACCCATCTCTCTCTTTCTGTACCTCTACCCATATCTCTCTTTCTGTACCTCTACCCATATCTCTTTCTCTTTCTGTACCTCTACCCATCTCTCTCTTTCTGTACCTCTACCCATCTCTCTCTTTCTGTACCTCTACCCATATCTCTATCTCTTTCTGTACCTCTACCCATCTCTCGTTCTCTTTCTGTACCTCTACCCATCTCTCTCTTTCTCTTTCTGTACCTCTACCCATCTCTCTCTTTCTGTACCTCTACCCATCTCTCTTTCACTTTCTGTACCTCTACCCATCTCTCTCTTTCTGTACCTCTACCCAACTCTCTTTCTCTTTCTGTACCTCTACCCATCTCTCTCTTTCTGTACCTCTACCCATATCTCTTTCTCTTTCTGTACCTCTACCCATCTCTCTCTTTCTGTACCTCTACCCATATCTCTATCTCTTTCTGTACCTCTACCCATATCTCTCTTTCTCTTTCTGTACCTCTACCCATCTCTCTCCTTCTCTTTCTGTACCTCTACCCATATCTCTCTTTATGTACCTCTATCCATATCTCTGTTTCTCTTTCTGTACCTCTACCCATATCTCTCTTTATGTACCTCTATCCATATCTCTCTTTCTCTTTCTGTACCTCTACCCATCTCTCTCTTTCTGTACCTCTACCCATATCTCTATCTCTTTCTGTACCTCTACCCATATCTCTCTTTCTCTTTCTGTACCTCTACCCATCTCTCTCCTTCTCTTTCTGTACCTCTACCCATATCTCTCTTTATGTACCTCTACCCATATCTCTCTTTATGTACCTCTACCCATATCTCTCTTTCTCTTTCTGTACCTCTACCCATCTCTCTCCTTCTCTTTCTGTACCTCTACCCATATCTCTCTTTATGTACCTCTACCCATATCTCTCTTTCTCTTTCTGTACCTCTATCCATATCTCTCTTTCTCTTTATGTACCTCTACCCATCTCTCTCTTTCTCTTTCTGTACCTCTACCCATATCTCTATCTCTTTCTGTACCTCTACCCATCTCTCTATCTCTTTATGTACCTCTACCCATCTCTCTCTTTCTCTTTCTGTACCTCTACCCATCTCTCTCTTTCTGTACCTCTACCCATCTCTCTTTCTCTTTCTGTACCTCTACCCATCTCTCTCTTTCTGTACCTCTGCCCATCTCTCTTTCTCTTTCTGTACCTCTACCCATAGCTCTCTTTCTCTTTCTGTACCTCTACCCATCTCTCTCCTTCTCTTTCTGTACCTCTACCCATATCTCTCTTTATGTACCTCTACCCATATCTCTCTTTCTCTTTCTGTACCTCTACCCATCTCTCTCCTTCTCTTTCTGTACCTCTACCCATATCTCTCTTTATGTACCTCTATCCATATCTCTCTTTCTCTTTCTGTACCTCTATCCATATCTCTCTTTCTCTTTATGTACCTCTACCCATCTCTCTCTTTCTCTTTCTGTACCTCTACCCATATCTCTATCTCTTTCTGTACCTCTACCCATCTCTCTATCTCTTTATGTACCTCTACCCATCTCTCTCTTTCTCTTTCTGTACCTCTACCCATCTCTCTCTTTCTGTACCTCTACCCATCTCTCTTTCTCTTTCTGTACCTCTACCCATCTCTCTCTTTCTGTACCTCTACCCATATCTCTCTTTCTGTACCTCTACCCATATCTCTTTCTCTTTCTGTACCTCTACCCATCTCTCTCTTTCTGTACCTCTACCCATCTCTCTCTTTCTGTACCTCTACCCATATCTCTATCTCTTTCTGTACCTCTACCCATCTCTCGTTCTCTTTCTGTACCTCTACCCATCTCTCTCTTTCTCTTTCTGTACCTCTACCCATCTCTCTCTTTCTGTACCTCTACCCATCTCTCTTTCACTTTCTGTACCTCTACCCATCTCTCTCTTTCTGTACCTCTACCCAACTCTCTTTCTCTTTCTGTACCTCTACCCATCTCTCTCTTTCTGTACCTCTACCCATATCTCTTTCTCTTTCTGTACCTCTACCCATCTCTCTCTTTCTGTACCTCTACCCATATCTCTATCTCTTTCTGTACCTCTACCCATATCTCTCTTTCTCTTTCTGTACCTCTACCCATATCTCTCCTTCTCTTTCTGTACCTCTACCCATATCTCTCTTTATGTACCTCTATCCATATCTCTCTTTCTCTTTCTGTACCTCTACCCATATCTCTCTTTATGTACCTCTATCCATATCTCTCTTTCTCTTTCTGTACCTCTACCCATCTCTCTCTTTCTGTACCTCTACCCATATCTCTATCTCTTTCTGTACCTCTACCCATATCTCTCTTTCTCTTTCTGTACCTCTACCCATCTCTCTCCTTCTCTTTCTGTACCTCTACCCATATCTCTCTTTATGTACCTCTACCCATATCTCTCTTTATGTACCTCTACCCATATCTCTCTTTCTCTTTCTGTACCTCTACCCATCTCTCTCCTTCTCTTTCTGTACCTCTACCCATATCTCTCTTTATGTACCTCTATCCATATCTCTCTTTCTCTTTCTGTACCTCTATCCATATCTCTCTTTCTCTTTATGTACCTCTACCCATCTCTCTCTTTCTCTTTCTGTACCTCTACCCATATCTCTATCTCTTTCTGTACCTCTACCCATCTCTCTATCTCTTTATGTACCTCTACCCATCTCTCTCTTTCTCTTTCTGTACCTCTACCCATCTCTCTCTTTCTGTACCTCTACCCATCTCTCTTTCTCTTTCTGTACCTCTACCCATCTCTCTCTTTCTGTACCTCTACCCATATCTCTCTTTCTGTACCTCTACCCATATCTCTTTCTCTTTCTGTACCTCTACCCATCTCTCTCTTTCTGTACCTCTACCCATCTCTCTCTTTCTGTACCTCTACCCATATCTCTATCTCTTTCTGTACCTCTACCCATCTCTCGTTCTCTTTCTGTACCTCTACCCATCTCTCTCTTTCTCTTTCTGTACCTCTACCCATCTCTCTCTTTCTGTACCTCTACCCATCTCTCTTTCACTTTCTGTACCTCTACCCATCTCTCTCTTTCTGTACCTCTACCCAACTCTCTTTCTCTTTCTGTACCTCTACCCATCTCTCTCTTTCTGTACCTCTACCCATATCTCTTTCTCTTTCTGTACCTCTACCCATCTCTCTCTTTCTGTACCTCTACCCATATCTCTATCTCTTTCTGTACCTCTACCCATATCTCTCTTTCTCTTTCTGTACCTCTACCCATCTCTCTCCTTCTCTTTCTGTACCTCTACCCATATCTCTCTTTATGTACCTCTATCCATATCTCTGTTTCTCTTTCTGTACCTCTACCCATATCTCTCTTTATGTACCTCTATCCATATCTCTCTTTCTCTTTCTGTACCTCTACCCATCTCTCTCTTTCTGTACCTCTACCCATATCTCTATCTCTTTCTGTACCTCTACCCATATCTCTCTTTCTCTTTCTGTACCTCTACCCATCTCTCTCCTTCTCTTTCTGTACCTCTACCCATATCTCTCTTTATGTACCTCTACCCATATCTCTCTTTATGTACCTCTACCCATATCTCTCTTTCTCTTTCTGTACCTCTACCCATCTCTCTCCTTCTCTTTCTGTACCTCTACCCATATCTCTCTTTATGTACCTCTACCCATATCTCTCTTTCTCTTTCTGTACCTCTATCCATATCTCTCTTTCTCTTTATGTACCTCTACCCATCTCTCTCTTTCTCTTTCTGTACCTCTACCCATATCTCTATCTCTTTCTGTACCTCTACCCATCTCTCTATCTCTTTATGTACCTCTACCCATCTCTCTCTTTCTCTTTCTGTACCTCTACCCATCTCTCTCTTTCTGTACCTCTACCCATCTCTCTTTCTCTTTCTGTACCTCTACCCATCTCTCTCTTTCTGTACCTCTACCCATATCTCTCTTTATGTACCTCTACCCATATCTCTCTTTCTCTTTCTGTACCTCTACCCATCTCTCTCCTTCTCTTTCTGTACCTCTACCCATATCTCTCTTTATGTACCTCTATCCATATCTCTCTTTCTCTTTCTGTACCTCTATCCATATCTCTCTTTCTCTTTATGTACCTCTACCCATCTCTCTCTTTCTCTTTCTGTACCTCTACCCATATCTCTATCTCTTTCTGTACCTCTACCCATCTCTCTATCTCTTTATGTACCTCCACCCATCTCTCTCTTTCTCTTTCTGTACCTCTACCCATCTCTCTCTTTCTGTACCTCTACCCATCTCTCTTTCTCTTTCTGTACCTCTACCCATCTCTCTCTTTCTGTACCTCTGCCCATCTCTCTTTCTCTTTCTGTACCTCTACCCATATCTCTCTTTCTGTACCTCTACCCATCTCTCTCTTTCTGTACCTCTACCCATATCTCTTTCTCTTTCTGTACCTCTACCCATATCTCTCTTTCTGTACCTCTACCCATCTCTCTCTTTCTCTTTCTGTACCTCTACCCATCTCTCTCTTTCTCTTTCTGTACCTCTACCCATCTATCTCTTTCTCTTTCTGTACCCCAACCCATATCTCTCTTTCTCTTTCTGTACCTCTACCCATATCTCTTTCCCTTTCTGTACCTCTACCCATATCTCTTTCTGTACCCCAACCCATATCTCCCTTTCTCTCTCTGTACCTCTACCCATCTTTCTCTTTCTCTTTCTGTACCTCTACCCATCTCTCTCCTTCTCTTTCTGTACCTCTACCCATATCTCTCTTTCTCTTTATGTACCTCTACCCATCTCTCTCTTTCTCTTTCTGTACCTCTACCCATATCTCTATCTCTTTCTGTACCTCTACCCATCTCTCTATCTCTTTATGTACCTCTACCCATCTCTCTCTTTCTCTTTCTGTACCTCTACCCATCTCTCTCTTTCTGTACCTCTACCCATCTCTCTTTCTCTTTCTGTACCTCTACCCATCTCTCTCTTTCTGTACCTCTACCCATATCTCTCTTTCTGTACCTCTACCCATATCTCTTTCTCTTTCTGTACCTCTACCCATCTCTCTCTTTCTGTACCTCTACCCATCTCTCTCTTTCTGTACCTCTACCCATATCTCTATCTCTTTCTGTACCTCTACCCATCTCTCGTTCTCTTTCTGTACCTCTACCCATCTCTCTCTTTCTCTTTCTGTACCTCTACCCATCTCTCTCTTTCTGTACCTCTACCCATCTCTCTTTCACTTTCTGTACCTCTACCCATCTCTCTCTTTCTGTACCTCTACCCAACTCTCTTTCTCTTTCTGTACCTCTACCCATCTCTCTCTTTCTGTACCTCTACCCATATCTCTTTCTCTTTCTGTACCTCTACCCATCTCTCTCTTTCTGTACCTCTACCCATATCTCTATCTCTTTCTGTACCTCTACCCATATCTCTCTTTCTCTTTCTGTACCTCTACCCATCTCTCTCCTTCTCTTTCTGTACCTCTACCCATATCTCTCTTTATGTACCTCTATCCATATCTCTGTTTCTCTTTCTGTACCTCTACCCATATCTCTCTTTATGTACCTCTATCCATATCTCTCTTTCTCTTTCTGTACCTCTACCCATCTCTCTCTTTCTGTACCTCTACCCATATCTCTATCTCTTTCTGTACCTCTACCCATATCTCTCTTTCTCTTTCTGTACCTCTACCCATCTCTCTCCTTCTCTTTCTGTACCTCTACCCATATCTCTCTTTATGTACCTCTACCCATATCTCTCTTTATGTACCTCTACCCATATCTCTCTTTCTCTTTCTGTACCTCTACCCATCTCTCTCCTTCTCTTTCTGTACCTCTACCCATATCTCTCTTTATGTACCTCTACCCATATCTCTCTTTCTCTTTCTGTACCTCTATCCATATCTCTCTTTCTCTTTATGTACCTCTACCCATCTCTCTCTTTCTCTTTCTGTACCTCTACCCATATCTCTATCTCTTTCTGTACCTCTACCCATCTCTCTATCTCTTTATGTACCTCTACCCATCTCTCTCTTTCTCTTTCTGTACCTCTACCCATCTCTCTCTTTCTGTACCTCTACCCATCTCTCTTTCTCTTTCTGTACCTCTACCCATCTCTCTCTTTCTGTACCTCTGCCCATCTCTCTTTCTCTTTCTGTACCTCTACCCATAGCTCTCTTTCTCTTTCTGTACCTCTACCCATCTCTCTCCTTCTCTTTCTGTACCTCTACCCATATCTCTCTTTATGTACCTCTACCCATATCTCTCTTTCTCTTTCTGTACCTCTACCCATCTCTCTCCTTCTCTTTCTGTACCTCTACCCATCTCTCTCTTTATGTACCTCTATCCATATCTCTCTTTCTCTTTCTGTACCTCTATCCATATCTCTCTTTCTCTTTATGTACCTCTACCCATCTCTCTCTTTCTCTTTCTGTACCTCTACCCATATCTCTATCTCTTTCTGTACCTCTACCCATCTCTCT
This sequence comes from Oncorhynchus mykiss, assembly GCF_013265735.2. NCBI lineage: Eukaryota > Metazoa > Chordata > Actinopteri > Salmoniformes > Salmonidae > Oncorhynchus > Oncorhynchus mykiss. Next base: position 1,539,978 of record NC_048583.1, on the reverse strand, counting down.
ATCTCTTTATGTACCTCTACCCATCTCTCTCTTTCTCTTTCTGTACCTCTACCCATCTCTCTCTTTCTGTACCTCTACCCATCTCTCTTTCTCTTTCTGTACCTCTACCCATCTCTCTCTTTCTGTACCTCTACCCATATCTCTCTTTCTGTACCTCTACCCATATCTCTTTCTCTTTCTGTACCTCTACCCATCTCTCTCTTTCTGTACCTCTACCCATCTCTCTCTTTCTGTACCTCTACCCATATCTCTATCTCTTTCTGTACCTCTACCCATCTCTCGTTCTCTTTCTGTACCTCTACCCATCTCTCTCTTTCTCTTTCTGTACCTCTACCCATCTCTCTCTTTCTGTACCTCTACCCATCTCTCTTTCACTTTCTGTACCTCTACCCATCTCTCTCTTTCTGTACCTCTACCCAACTCTCTTTCTCTTTCTGTACCTCTACCCATCTCTCTCTTTCTGTACCTCTACCCATATCTCTTTCTCTTTCTGTACCTCTACCCATCTCTCTCTTTCTGTACCTCTACCCATATCTCTATCTCTTTCTGTACCTCTACCCATATCTCTCTTTCTCTTTCTGTACCTCTACCCATATCTCTCCTTCTCTTTCTGTACCTCTACCCATATCTCTCTTTATGTACCTCTATCCATATCTCTCTTTCTCTTTCTGTACCTCTACCCATATCTCTCTTTATGTACCTCTATCCATATCTCTCTTTCTCTTTCTGTACCTCTACCCATCTCTCTCTTTCTGTACCTCTACCCATATCTCTATCTCTTTCTGTACCTCTACCCATATCTCTCTTTCTCTTTCTGTACCTCTACCCATCTCTCTCCTTCTCTTTCTGTACCTCTACCCATATCTCTCTTTATGTACCTCTACCCATATCTCTCTTTATGTACCTCTACCCATATCTCTCTTTCTCTTTCTGTACCTCTACCCATCTCTCTCCTTCTCTTTCTGTACCTCTACCCATATCTCTCTTTATGTACCTCTATCCATATCTCTCTTTCTCTTTCTGTACCTCTATCCATATCTCTCTTTCTCTTTATGTACCTCTACCCATCTCTCTCTTTCTCTTTCTGTACCTCTACCCATATCTCTATCTCTTTCTGTACCTCTACCCATCTCTCTATCTCTTTATGTACCTCTACCCATCTCTCTCTTTCTCTTTCTGTACCTCTACCCATCTCTCTCTTTCTGTACCTCTACCCATCTCTCTTTCTCTTTCTGTACCTCTACCCATCTCTCTCTTTCTGTACCTCTACCCATATCTCTCTTTCTGTACCTCTACCCATATCTCTATCTCTTTCTGTACCTCTACCCATCTCTCGTTCTCTTTCTGTACCTCTACCCATCTCTCTCTTTCTCTTTCTGTACCTCTACCCATCTCTCTCTTTCTGTACCTCTACCCATCTCTCTTTCACTTTCTGTACCTCTACCCATCTCTCTCTTTCTGTACCTCTACCCAACTCTCTTTCTCTTTCTGTACCTCTACCCATCTCTCTCTTTCTGTACCTCTACCCATATCTCTTTCTCTTTCTGTACCTCTACCCATCTCTCTCTTTCTGTACCTCTACCCATATCTCTATCTCTTTCTGTACCTCTACCCATATCTCTCTTTCTCTTTCTGTACCTCTACCCATCTCTCTCCTTCTCTTTCTGTACCTCTACCCATATCTCTCTTTATGTACCTCTATCCATATCTCTGTTTCTCTTTCTGTACCTCTACCCATATCTCTCTTTATGTACCTCTATCCATATCTCTCTTTCTCTTTCTGTACCTCTACCCATCTCTCTCTTTCTGTACCTCTACCCATATCTCTATCTCTTTCTGTACCTCTACCCATATCTCTCTTTCTCTTTCTGTACCTCTACCCATCTCTCTCCTTCTCTTTCTGTACCTCTACCCATATCTCTCTTTATGTACCTCTACCCATATCTCTCTTTATGTACCTCTACCCATATCTCTCTTTCTCTTTCTGTACCTCTACCCATCTCTCTCCTTCTCTTTCTGTACCTCTACCCATATCTCTCTTTATGTACCTCTACCCATATCTCTCTTTCTCTTTCTGTACCTCTATCCATATCTCTCTTTCTCTTTATGTACCTCTACCCATCTCTCTCTTTCTCTTTCTGTACCTCTACCCATATCTCTATCTCTTTCTGTACCTCTACCCATCTCTCTATCTCTTTATGTACCTCTACCCATCTCTCTCTTTCTCTTTCTGTACCTCTACCCATCTCTCTCTTTCTGTACCTCTACCCATCTCTCTTTCTCTTTCTGTACCTCTACCCATCTCTCTCTTTCTGTACCTCTACCCATATCTCTCTTTATGTACCTCTACCCATATCTCTCTTTCTCTTTCTGTACCTCTACCCATCTCTCTCCTTCTCTTTCTGTACCTCTACCCATATCTCTCTTTATGTACCTCTATCCATATCTCTCTTTCTCTTTCTGTACCTCTATCCATATCTCTCTTTCTCTTTATGTACCTCTACCCATCTCTCTCTTTCTCTTTCTGTACCTCTACCCATATCTCTATCTCTTTCTGTACCTCTACCCATCTCTCTATCTCTTTATGTACCTCCACCCATCTCTCTCTTTCTCTTTCTGTACCTCTACCCATCTCTCTCTTTCTGTACCTCTACCCATCTCTCTTTCTCTTTCTGTACCTCTACCCATCTCTCTCTTTCTGTACCTCTGCCCATCTCTCTTTCTCTTTCTGTACCTCTACCCATATCTCTCTTTCTGTACCTCTACCCATCTCTCTCTTTCTGTACCTCTACCCATATCTCTTTCTCTTTCTGTACCTCTACCCATATCTCTCTTTCTGTACCTCTACCCATCTCTCTCTTTCTCTTTCTGTACCTCTACCCATCTCTCTCTTTCTCTTTCTGTACCTCTACCCATCTATCTCTTTCTCTTTCTGTACCCCAACCCATATCTCTCTTTCTCTTTCTGTACCTCTACCCATATCTCTTTCCCTTTCTGTACCTCTACCCATATCTCTTTCTGTACCCCAACCCATATCTCCCTTTCTCTCTCTGTACCTCTACCCATCTTTCTCTTTCTCTTTCTGTACCTCTACCCATCTCTCTCCTTCTCTTTCTGTACCTCTACCCATATCTCTCTTTATGTACCTCTATCCATATCTCTCTTTCTCTTTCTGTACCTCTATCCATATCTCTCTTTCTCTTTATGTACCTCTACCCATCTCTCTCTTTCTCTTTCTGTACCTCTACCCATATCTCTATCTCTTTCTGTACCTCTACCCATCTCTCTTTCTCTTTCTGTACCTCTACCCATCTCTCTCTTTCTGTACCTCTACCCATATCTCTCTTTCTGTACCTCTACCCATATCTCTTTCTCTTTCTGTACCTCTACCCATCTCTCTCTTTCTGTACCTCTACCCATCTCTCTCTTTCTGTACCTCTACCCATATCTCTATCTCTTTCTGTACCTCTACCCATCTCTCGTTCTCTTTCTGTACCTCTACCCATCTCTCTCTTTCTCTTTCTGTACCTCTACCCATCTCTCTCTTTCTGTACCTCTACCCATCTCTCTTTCACTTTCTGTACCTCTACCCATCTCTCTCTTTCTGTACCTCTACCCATCTCTCTCTTTCTGTACCTCTACCCATATCTCTTTCTCTTTCTGTACCTCTACCCATCTCTCTCTTTCTGTACCTCTACCCATATCTCTATCTCTTTCTGTACCTCTACCCATATCTCTCTTTCTCTTTCTGTACCTCTACCCATCTCTCTCCTTCTCTTTCTGTACCTCTACCCATATCTCTCTTTATGTACCTCTATCCATATCTCTCTTTCTCTTTCTGTACCTCTACCCATATCTCTCTTTATGTACCTCTATCCATATCTCTCTTTCTCTTTCTGTACCTCTACCCATCTCTCTCTTTCTGTACCTCTACCCATATCTCTATCTCTTTCTGTACCTCTACCCATATCTCTCTTTCTCTTTCTGTACCTCTACCCATCTCTCTCCTTCTCTTTCTGTACCTCTACCCATATCTCTCTTTATGTACCTCTACCCATATCTCTCTTTATGTACCTCTACCCATATCTCTCTTTCTCTTTCTGTACCTCTACCCATCTCTCTCCTTCTCTTTCAGTACCTCTACCCATATCTCTCTTTATGTACCTCTACCCATATCTCTCTTTCTCTTTCTGTACCTCTATCCATATCTCTCTTTCTCTTTATGTACCTCTACCCATCTCTCTCTTTCTCTTTCTGTACCTCTACCCATATCTCTATCTCTTTCTGTACCTCTACCCATCTCTCTATCTCTTTATGTACCTCTACCCATCTCTCTCTTTCTCTTTCTGTACCTCTACCCATCTCTCTCTTTCTGTACCTCTACCCATCTCTCTTTCTCTTTCTGTACCTCTACCCATCTCTCTCTTTCTGTACCTCTGCCCATCTCTCTTTCTCTTTCTGTACCTCTACCCATATCTCTCTTTCTCTTTCTGTACCTCTACCCATCTCTCTCCTTCTCTTTCTGTACCTCTACCCATATCTCTCTTTATGTACCTCTACCCATATCTCTCTTTCTCTTTCTGTACCTCTACCCATCTCTCTCCTTCTCTTTCTGTACCTCTACCCATATCTCTCTTTATGTACCTCTATCCATATCTCTCTTTCTCTTTCTGTACCTCTATCCATATCTCTCTTTCTCTTTATGTACCTCTACCCATCTCTCTCTTTCTCTTTCTGTACCTCTACCCATATCTCTATCTCTTTCTGTACCTCTACCCATCTCTCTATCTCTTTATGTACCTCCACCCATCTCTCTCTTTCTCTTTCTGTACCTCTACCCATCTCTCTCTTTCTGTACCTCTACCCATCTCTCTTTCTCTTTCTGTACCTCTACCCATCTCTCTCTTTCTGTACCTCTGCCCATCTCTCTTTCTCTTTCTGTACCTCTACCCATATCTCTCTTTCTGTACCTCTACCCATCTCTCTCTTTCTGTACCTCTACCCATATCTCTTTCTCTTTCTGTACCTCTACCCATATCTCTCTTTCTGTACCTCTACCCATCTCTCTCTTTCTCTTTCTGTACCTCTACCCATCTCTCTCTTTCTCTTTCTGTACCTCTACCCATCTATCTCTTTCTCTTTCTGTACCCCAACCCATATCTCTCTTTCTCTTTCTGTACCTCTACCCATATCTCTTTCCCTTTCTGTACCTCTACCCATATCTCTTTCTGTAGCCCAACCCATATCTCCCTTTCTCTCTCTGTACCTCTACCCATCTTTCTCTTTCTCTTTCTGTACCTCTACCCATCTCTCTCTTTCTCTTTCTGTACCTCTACCCATATCTCTTTCCCTTTCTGTACCTCTACCCATATCTCTTTCTGTACCCCAACCCATATCTCCCTTTCTCTCTCTGTACCTCTACCCATCTTTCTCTTTCTCTTTCTGTACCTCTACCCATCTTTCTCTTTCTCTTTCTGTACCTCTACCCATCTCTCTCTTTCTCTTTCTGTACCTCTACCCATCTCTCTTTCTCTTTCTGTACCTCTACCCATCTCTCTCTTTCTATTTCTGTACCTCTACCCATCTCTCTCTTTCTATTTCTGTACCTCTACCCATCTCTCTCTTTCTATTTCTGTACCTCTACCCATCTCTCTCTTTCTGTACCTCTACCCATCTCTCTCTTTCTATTTCTGTACCTCTACCCATCTCTCTCTTTCTGTACATCTACCCATCTCTCTCTTTCTGTACCTCTACCCATCTCTCTCTTTCTGTACCTCTACCCATCTATCTCTTTCTATTTCTGTACCTCTACCCATCTCTCTCTTTCTGTACCTCTACCCATCTCTCTCTTTCTGTACCTCTACCCATCTCTCTCTTTCTGTACCTCTACCCATCTCTCTCTTTCTGTACCTGTACCCATCTCTCTCTTTCTGTACCTCTACCCATCTCTCTCTTTCTGTACCTCTACCCATCTCTCTCTTTCTGTACCTCTACCCATCTCTCTCTTTCTGTACCTCTACCCATCTCTCTCTTTCTGTACCTCTACCCATATCTCTCTTTCTGTACCTCTACCCATCTCTCTCTTTCTCTTTCTGTACATCTACCCATCTCTCTCTTTCTGTACCTCTACCCATCTCTCTCTTTCTGTACCTCTACCCATCTCTCTCTTTCTATGTATGTACCTCTACCCATCTCTCTCTTTCTGTACCTCTACCCATCTCTCTCTTTCTCTTTATTTCTGTACATCCTTCTTTATCCCTCTTTCTATGTTTGTTTGTGCACCTCCATTCCACCACTCTCTCACACCCTCCTTCTCACCCTCTCTCTCACCCTTTCTCTCTCTCAACCCTTCATCCAAAACACTTAAGAATGTTGAATTGAGCTCGCCAGTCCTTCATCTTAACACACAGGACATTTTCTCAAATGAGGACAATAACAATATTGGTGATATCTATAGATTGATTAACAGAGAGGTGATTCATTAATTAATTACTGACCTGTTAGATCTGGTGAGAGAGGCTCCCACTCCAGAGTCCCTCCTCTCCCTCATGGCTTCTTCCCCTTCTCCTTCATCCCCCTCTCCTTCTTCCCTCTCTGCTTCTCCCAGAGGGTTGCCCGTGCTGTCCTGGTCGCTCCCGTTGTCCGTCTCCTCCAGCCGGTTCTGCAAAGGTGAGGACGGACAAGGAGACGCTGAATCCAATGCCGAATCCGAATCCCCCTCTTCTTCTTCCTCTTCGTCATCCTCTTCTTCGGCTGCCACCCTGTCCGTCCAGGCGTTGACGAATCGCTGCAGGCCGTTGACACATTCCAGCACATCCTCCAACTTTGTCCCCTCCCCTTCATTGTCTTCATCGTCTTCCTCGCCTTGATAGGCCACGTTGGGCACGTTGTCGTAGAAACTCAGGCGGCTGTCCGCTGAGCCGGTGGAGCCACAACGCGTTTGGCATCGACTACCGAGATAGCGCGGATCGGCATTTCCACTTTGCGATGGTTGTTTGCCGTCGCCGAGAGCTTTGGGGAATGTGCCCGGTTTGTGTCCTTCGGGAAGGTAGAAGAAAATCACGCCTTCTTCCTCCTCCCTCTCTCCGTTGAGGCGACCACGCTTGCTTTGGTTTTGCTCAGCCACTATCCGGTTACTAGGCTGTTGCTGAGGTGGTTTCTGTCTGGTTTTGGGCTGGGTTGAACCTGGGGGTTGTTGTTCTCCAGGCAGCTGTAGGAACACGCTTAACGGGTCAAAACCTTCCAGGTACATCCCACCTCTCTTACTGGCTCCCACCGCGGTGCTGTGGCTTCGGGTTCGTGTCACCGGGCTCGGGGTGCTAACGGTGCTCCCGCTGCTTGCTTCTGATTGGCTACTGCCCGTGCTTCCGGAGCTCCCCATGCTGCCACTGCTGGTCTGCGTGGAGTAGGATACACTCCTGTTACGGTTCAGGGTCATGGTTTGGGTCGGGTTGAGGGTGGAGATGTCAACGCAATTGAGGCGCCGTAGCTTGTCGTCGTCTAGTCCTTCTTTGATGACCGGCCCGCTGATCTCCAGTTTGGAAGGTCTTCCCCCGCCTCCGTTCTTCTTCTTGCTATTGGAAGTGGCGCTCCTCAGTCTGATGCTCTCCATGCGCTTGAGGAAACTCTTGGCCCGTGAGCGCGTGCTCTTCCCTCCTCTAGTCTCGCTCCCTCCTCCTTCTATCCCTCCTGTTCCCACAATTCCACTGGGCTTGTCGTCGAAGGAGAAGTGACCTTGGGTCGTCTCCAATGGTGAGTGCGGATGCCCGTCAGACAGTGAGTCCTCGGTGGCCCCGCCCGTGCCCGAGGAGGAGCACATGCTGGCCATCGAGTTGGCGCGGGTGGCGCCCGCCGCTGGGGTGGCATCGCTAGATGTGGCACCATCGACTGTCCCTCCCTCTCCCACACTCCCGCTGCTGTGAAGCGAGGCCACCTCGGGCTGCTCGCTGAGATCCGTCAGCACACTCTCTGAGCTCAGGCCCTCGCGGAGCTGCCCCTGACCGGCCGAGGGTCTCTGGACCTGGGGGAAGGGCGGTTGGTTTCCACCCGGGAGGAAGAAGACATCCAGCTCCTCCAGGCGAGACCAGCGCTTGCTGTCCCGCTGGAAGGTCCAAAGGCCACTGATGGCGCATGGCTCTTCCTCGTCTGAATCCTCACTCTGGAGTAGAGAGAGAGAAGACAGAGGGGGCAGGTTAGCGTTTTTCGTCATGAATCTTGTTCTGGAGGCAGCTCTGCAGAGTGGTCAATAGCTGGCACGGCCACAAAGTAATAAAATCTCAAACCTAAACTTAACCCTAACCTTAACCTTAACCACACTGATAACCCTAATCTTAAATTAATCCGAAGAGCAAATAAAGAAAACATGAATTTTTGCAATATATCCCATCTAGTGAAAATCTCTCAGTTCTGCCTCTAAGATTCCTGACAATAAACGTCGACCCGCTGGTGACACATTATCACTATAAGAAGAGAAGAAAAATGCACAAAGAAATTACAGTTGAATCAAAAAGACGTCACATTTTCAAGATTTTCTTTCTCTGTTTCATGAACAAGTTTTAACATGAAATCTGTTTGTAAAAGGTGAATGGCCATGAAGTCAAACGAGCCGCCCTGTATTCTGTCCAGATGACCTTCCATTCCCTCAGAGTGCACTGCTTGAGACCAGGGCCCATCAAACTCTGGTCAAAAGTAGTGCACTATATATGGGAAAGGGGTGCCGTTTGGGACACGGCCTTTGTGTGAGAGCAGCAGGGATATTCACATACAGCAGATCTGTGAACATTCCTCAACTCCCTCCAGACCGCTGGAACATTTCACAGAGATAAGATTCACACACAGCTGGTTAATGGTTGTTATTGTGTTGGAACTTATCCCTGACCGTGAAAACGACAACAGAGTCTCACTATCTTTCTCTCTCTTACACACACACACACACACACACACACACACACACACACACACACACACACACACACACACACACACACACACACACACACACACACACACACACACACACACACACACACACACACACACACACACACACACACACACACACACACACACACACACACACACATACGTCCCGAGGGGAGTCCAGGAAATTCCACCCCGATCCGAGAAGTTCACACGCCAGCCGACCAGGCTAGGGCAACCCCCCCACCCTCACCCCCACAGGGGTGTAACTACCCTATCGTCCCCACAGGGCCAGTCTGTCCCCCTAATTCAGGAAAGTGAAACTGCCTGCCGAGGGGACCAGGGAGCCGGGGGGCAGAGGAGGGGCGCGGGAGTCTCCAGACTTCACAGGCGCCTCCTTCACGGTGGCTGAGAGCGATGGGGACAAAAGTCCATAAAATAAAACCCCGGGTCCTCATTTTATGACCCCACTCTCCACTCACCACGACACACACTGGCCTTTCTTACTTCAGCTTTGATCGCGGCGGCCAGAAACTCCTTCTGTCTGATATACTGACTGGCGTCGTGAAGACCATCGTGGGGGAGTTTGACTTTGGAGCTCAATAGCAACCACGTCAATACCTAGAACTACCTAGATGGCCAGTCTTATCTTCATCTGCATTCAGCCACTCCTGTGTCTGTCTGATATACTGACTGGCGTCGTGAAGACCATCGTGGGGGAGTTTGACTTTGGAGCTCAATAGCAACCATGTCAATACCTAGAACTACCTAGATGGCCAGTCTTATCTTCACCTGCATTCAGCCACTCCTGTGTCTGTCTGATATACTGACTGGCGTCGTGAAGACCATCGTGGGGGAGTTTGACTTTGGAGCTCAATAGCAACCATGTCAATACCTAGAACTACCTAGATGGCCAGTCTTATCTTCGCCTGCATTCAGCCACTCCTGTGGGTGTTTTGATACGTCCTAAACAACGCTGCGTCTCTGATTTCAACAACTACGGGGATGAGACGTGAGGAAAACACATTTCAATAGAGGGAGAGGTAAACACTTACATTTTAGCAGACGGTCTTATCCAGAGAGACGTACAGCAGCAATTAGGGTTATGGGTCTTGCTCACGGGCACATGGACAGATTTTTCACCTAGTCAGCTCGGGGATTTGACCCAGCAACCTTTCAGACTTAACCACTAGGATACCTGCCGCCCTCTATAGACAGAGTAGGGCTGGAAGTCTATGCGTTTCTATGCTGACTAGGGAGGTTAACAACTGTCAGTCTGAACAGAGAGCCAGTACCTCCTTTGGCCCTTCTCTGTTGACTCCTTGATGAAAGGTGACACAGCGAGATACCAACTCACACACACACACACACACACGGCTCAAGGAACTAGCTTGTTTAAGACTTTAGGTAATTACAGAATGGAGGTTAATGGGAGGAAGATCTTGACAAACAACAAAACTTCTTAGTGTCCTGGTGGATTAGTTTGGGGTGGTTTTGGTTAGTTTGGTTGAGTTTGGTTGAGTTTGTGGTGGTTTTGGTTAGTTTGGTTTAGTTTGGTTGAGTTTGGGGTAGTTTGAATTAGTTTGGTTTAGTTTTGGGTAGTTGGAATGAGTTTAGATTAGTTTGGATTAGTTTGGGTTAGTTTGGCTTAGTTTGGGGTAGTTTGGGTTAGTTTGGGGTAGTTTGGGGTAGTTTGGGGTAGTTTGGTTTAGTTTGGATTAGTTTGGGGTAGTTTGGGGTAATTTGGTTTAGTTTGGGATAGTTTGGATTAGTTTGGGGTAGTTTGGGGTAGTTTGGGATAGTTTGGATTAGTTTGGGGTAGTTTGGGGTAATTTGGGATAGTTTGGATTAGTTTGGGGTAGTTTGGGGTAGTTTGGGGTAGTTTGGGATAGTTTGGATTAGTTTGCGGTAGGTTCTGGGGATCATGGCCAATAGCTGGCTTGTTTTTAATTTAACCAATGAAACCAGGGGGAGAGAAATGAGAAAGCAGCGACATACTATTCCCTTTTATGGACAATGATATGAGGAAGTGATGTTTGTGTGTGTATGTCTGTATGTGTGTGTGTGCGTGTGTGTGCGTGTGTTCAGGATCAGGGCTGAGGAAGAAGGGCCAGCCGCGTGAACAGCAAGCCCTTCATTTGGACATAAAAGCTATCTTTCCTTGCCTTGGGCTCTTCATAAAGGGCTTGATAAAAAGACAGGTGCCTTTTCATTAGAAGAGAAGAGAGAGAGAGACTTTCACACCCCAGGCTATATAAGGAGGTCGGAGTTGGAGGACAGGTAGGAAAAACTCAACTGGGGTTGGAAAAGTTCTGAAGAATTAGGGGATTTTTGGGTGTGAAAGAGTGGAAGAGGAAGAGGAGGGATGAACTTACTCTCTTTCTCTGTGGGGAGATCTCCAGTCTCATCAGGGCACACTTGTTGAGGGTGTTCAGTCTCCTGTAAATAGATACAGATACACAATCAGATACAAAAACACACACACACACACTTCGAGGAGTCCTAGCAAAATCCCCAACAACAAGCCTCTGACAGAGACAAACTCCTGAGAGAGAAAAGACAGGAAGAGAGAGAGAGAGAGGAAGAGAGTGAGAGAGAGAGAGAGATGAAGAGAGAGAGAAGAAGAGAGAGAGAGGAAGAGAGTGAGAGAGAGAGAAGAGAGAGAGAGAGAGAGCGAGAGAGAGAGGAAGAGAGAGAGAGGGGAAGAGAGAGAGAGCGAGAGAGAGAGAGAGAGAGAGGAGGTGAGCAGCTAATGAGGCGCTGAAGGATAAGCCGGGATAAGAGGGGAAGAAGAGAAGGAATGAAAAGAGAGAGAAATCAGCTAGATTGGCGACAACAAGACGACAAAGGGGGAAAGGGGGGGGGGGGGGGCTTATCCCGCTGGACACCTGGCCAGGGGGTGGGGTGTAGTAGTATTCGTAGTGTGTGTGTGTGTGTGTGTGTGTGTGTGTGTGTGTGTGTGTGTGTGTGTGTGTGTGTGTGTGTGTGTGTGCGTGCGTGCGTGTGTGTGTGTGAACTCCCCTCTGAAGAGCTCTGAAAGCAGATCATGTGACAATGGAGGGAGGAAGGGGTTGAGAAAGGGAAGGATAGAGGGAGGGATGGAGAGAGAGGGATTGAGGAAGGGGTTGAGAAAGGGAAGGATAGAGGGAGGGATGGAGAGAGAGGGATTGAGGAAGGGGTTGAGAAAGGGAAGGACAGAGGGAGGGATGGAGAGAGAGGGACTGAGGAAGGGGTTGAGAAAGGGAAGGATAGAGGGAGGGATGGAGAGAGAGGGATTGAGGAAGGGGTTGAGAAAGGGAAGGACAGAGGGAGGGATGGAAAGAGAGGGATTGAGGAAGGGGTTGAGAGGCTCGAATGGAGAGATGACTTCTGAAGCCTTGCTTCAATACACTATTCCCTATTTAGTGCACTGCTTTTGACCAGGACTCAAACTCTAGTCAAATGTAGTGCACTATACAGGGAATAGGGTGCCATTTGGGACGTAACCTAGATCAACTGGAAAAGTCCACTCACTCCTGATAAATCTGATAGACACTTTGAACAACTGTATTTAAATGCATGGAAGTTACTTCCCCGGTCCCAGGAGTCAACTGTTCAGTCACAGAGGAGGCTGGTGAGGGGAGGGCTGCTCATAATAATGGCTGGAAGGGAGTCAATAGAATGGTATACTTTTAGCCCATCCTCCAATGGTGAACATAAAGATGGCAGAATTCACAGGCCAAGTCATTGTTTTAGCACTTTCCACTGACTGTCTAAAGTACGGCGCGCCACATGGTTCAATGTGCCACCAAATCAGCACAACTCTTTCTGTTTATCCAAAGTGCAGGCGCCTTGAAGGTCAAATTGGGATAATGTATACTCTGCCAGTGACCATAAAAAATGAAAAGCTATAATAAATAAATAAACAAATAAATGATAATAAAGGAAACAACAAAATAAAAATGAACCAATAAAGAACGGAGAGCTGTGTACAGTGGGCAAACTTAGGAAAAGGTTTCATTTGTGGTAAGTGCATGTGGGCCACCATAGGACCTTCACTATTGAAAGTGACACCATAGGACCTTTACCACTGACATGACATTACATAACATGATACATAGCCCTTTAAATGTTACCCACAACCCCTTGGGCCGAGAAGCCACCCAGGTGTGGCGAAAGGAGGGAATGATATAGATTTATTTTCTTTAAAAACAACAACAAGAACATAGCGTGACCGTGGAGACGGAGCGAGGGAGGGAATGTGGAGAGATAAGACAAGAGAGATGGAGAGAACAGGACAACGGTACAAAACGTCTCTAATTGGAGAGAAGTAAACATTTACAGCCCCCACGGTGTATGTATCATACCTCATCACTTAGAGACAGAGAGAGAGAGAGGGAGGTGAGAGAGGGAGGACAGAGAGAGAGGACAGAGAGGGAGGATGTATGGACAAGCTGAAGAGATAGAAGCATAATGAAAGAGAAAGAGGGAGAGAGGGAGGTACAGAGAGAGACAAAAGCGATGGATGCAGAGTGAAAGAGAAAGCAGGTGGGAGTCAGAAGAGAGATAGAGAGAAAGAGGCCGAGGGAGAAAAGAGAGGCTTATCGCGTCCCTCTTTCATCTCAAACCCAACCTGCAGAGCATGCCATCTTTGAAGATATACTTTCTTCGCTATCTTCACTATGCCTTCCCCTATTGCAGAGTAGATGAACAGATAGACAGATTTAGAGAAGAAGAAAAAATAAATAGACAATGGAACATAAAAGTGGGTGAAGGTTGAGAAAGAGACTAGATGAGGAGGATATAGAGAGGTGAGGAGGACATAGAGAGGTGAGGAGGACATAGAGAGGTGAGGAGGATATAGAGAGGTGAGGAGGGGAGAGAGAGGTGAGGAGGGAAGAGAGAGGTGAGGAGGACATAGAGAGGTGAGGAGGACATAGAGAGGTGAGGAGGATATAGAGAGGTGAGGAGGACATAGAGAGGTGAGGAGGACATAGAGAGGTGAGGAGGACATAGAGAGGTGAGGAGGATATAGAGAGGTGAGGAGGACATAGAGATGAGGAGGACATATAGAGGTGAGGAGGATATAGAGAGGTGAGGAGGATATAGAGAGGTGAGGAGGACATAGAGAGGTGAGGAGGACATAGAGAGGTGAGGAGGGGAGAGAGAGGTGAGGAGGACATAGAGAGGTGAGGAGGACCACCCTTGCTGTCTCTGCCTGGCCGGTTCCCCTCTTTCCACTGGGATTCTCTGCCTCTAACCCTATTACAGGGGCTGAGTCACTGGCTTTACTGGGGCTCTCTCATGCCGTCCCTGGAGGGGGTGCGTCACCTGAGTGGGTTGAGTCACTGATGTGGTCATCCTGTCTGGGTTGGCGCCCCCCCCCCCCCCCCCCCCCCCCCCCCCCCTTGGGTTGTGCCGTGGCGGAGGTCTTTGTGGGCTATACTCAGCCTTGTCTCAGGATGGTAAGTTGGTGGTTGAAGATATCCATCTAGTGGTGTGGGGGCTGTGCTTTGGCAAAGTGGGTGGGGTTATATTCTTCCTGTTTGGCCCTGTCCGGGGGTGTCCTCGGAGTGGGCCACAGTGTCTCCTGACCCCTCCTGTCTCAGCCTCCAGTATTTATGCTGCAGTAGTTTATGTGTCGGGGGGCTAGGGTCAGTTTGTTATATCTGGAGTACTTCTCCTGTCCTATTCGGTGTCCTGTGTGAATCTAAGTGTGCGTTCTCTAATTCTCTCCTTCTCTTTCTCGGAGGACCTGAGCCCTAGGACCATGCCCCAGGACTACCTGACATGATGACTCCTTGCTGTCCCCAGTCCACCTGGCTGTGCTGCTGCTCCAGTTTCAACTGTTCTGCCTTATTATTATTCGACCATGCTGGTCATCTATGAACATTTGAACATCTTGACCATGTTTTGTTATAATCTCCACCCGGCACAGCCAGAAGAGGACTGGCCACCCCACATATGCTCTCTCTAATTCTCTCTTTCTTTCTCTCTCTCGGAGGACCTGAGCCCTAGGACCATGCCCCAGGAATACCTGACATGATGACTCCTTGCTGTCCCCAGTCCACCTGACTGTGCTGCTGCTCCAGTTTCAACTATTCTGCCTTATTATTATTCGACCATGCTGGTCATCTATGAACATTTGAACATCTTGACCATGTTTTGTTATAATCTCCACCCGGCACAGCCAGAAGAGGACTGGCCACCCCACATAGCCTGGTTCCTCTCTAGGTTTCTTCCTAGGTTTTGGCCTTTCTAGGGAGTTTTTCCTAGCCACCGTGCTTCTACACCTGCATTGCTTGCTGTTTGGGGTTTTAGGCTGGGTTTCTGTACAGCACTTTGAGATATCAGCTGATGTACGAAGGGCTATATAAATAAATTTGATTTGATTTTGACATAGAGAGGTGAGGAGGGAAGAAAGGTGAGGAAGGAAGAGAGAGGAGAGGAGGGAAGAGAGAGGAGAGGAGAGGAGGGAAGAGAGAGGAGACCTACAAGAATGCTCTACAGGTTCAGTTGTTGACTTCTGGAGAAGTGAGAGATGAAGAAAAAGAGAAGTGGAGGAGAAGTCTCACCTGCACAGAGCCTCGATGGCATCACGGTCCAGGAAATCATGGTCCCTGGTCACAGACACAATCTCAATGGGGAACAAGCCATCTGAAACCGAGAGAGAGAGATAAAGAGAGAGAGAGAGAGAGAGAGAGAGAGAGAGAGAGATAGAGAGAGAGAGAGAGAGAGAGAGAGAGAGAGAGAGAGAGAGAGAGAGAGAGAGAGAGAGAGAGAGAGAGAGAGAGAGAGTTTTTTGAGTCTTTAATTGCACCAGTAAGCAGACACAATCCATTGCAAACTATGTAGCTCTCTGTCAGACATTGGGTTACTGTCTTCACAAATGTCCACCTGATCCTTTCCTCCCCCCACACACAACCCACACACATCCGACACACACCACAATGAAAGCTAAGAGGAAGTGGTGTCTTAGCCGGCCAAACAAACACAGCTGTACCATTCAGACCTGGGCAGCAGGGGGGTGAGTGTGGGCGGGGGACGACAGTAGAATGACAATAGGTACTCCTGCATTAAAGGAGTCCTCTGATTATCTCACTCTCTCTTCTCTATATCACTCTATTAAAGGGGCAAGTTGATGAAACTCACTTTATTAAAGGGGAAATCTGGGATTCAAACTCACTCTAAGAAAAGGCGCCCTACTTTTAACCAGTGCCCGTACGTTTCTGGTTAGAAGTAGTGCACTATAAATAGAATAGGGTGCCAATTGGGACGGAACCTGATGTCTGCTGGTGAAGATGTGAGTAAAAACGTGTGAAAGAAAAAGACAGATCAATTATAAAGGAATGTATTGGACGGAGGCAAGAACGCAATGATGTCGGGGTATCCTACAGCTCCTAGCCTCCTAGCTACCTAGTCCGCCTCCCAATTGGCACCCTATTCCATTTATAGTGCACTACTTCTAACCAGAAACGTACGGGCCCTGGTTAAAAGTAGGGAGCCATTTTTTTGGGGACGCAAGCCTAAGGGCCAACGGTGATAAGAAAACGTCGGTTTTTCTATTCGCCTTCCACAAGCTGTACTGTGACAGTACTATCTGTCTGCCTTATCTGCTGTGGGCCAGGAGTCCCTTACAGCCAGAGATAATAGAACAGAGAATGTGCCGGGATAAAGACTGGGGGGAATGTGTCGTGTGTCAGCACGTATTCTGTCCTCATCAGAGTGACCTGGTATGAGTCAACATAGCTCATCACAAAGCTGTCGGATGGAGGGTTTGGTGTGTGTGTACCTCTCTTTGTAATCGTGTGTGTGCGCGCCTCTGTATGTGTGTGCTTCTCTCTCTGTGTGTGTGTGTGTGTGTGTGTGTGTGTGTGTGTGTGTGTGTGTGTGTGTGTGTGTGTGTGTGTGTGTGTGTGTGTGCGTGCGTGCGCCGGCTGTCACACACAATCTTAATCACCTCTCCAAAAACATGGCGAACGTCCCAGTGTCTTGGTAGATAGAACACCCAGCACGGTTCAATGGCAACGACTAAGGAACTGTTGACAAAGCTAGTTGTATCATGCTTTAAGGTCCCTCGGATTACATAAAATGGTGTGGGCTGTGTGGGCACGTCTTTAGGTTACGTATGAGGACACCTTATGGCTTCAGGGTTTTGGTAATTGTTTCACTTGTGTGTCTGCAACATCGAGGTTCACTGAGGCAACACAAAAACACACCGCTGGCACCTCAGGAATGTGTGTGTGTGTGTGTGTGTGGTTGTGTGTGTGGTTGTGTGTGTGGTTGTGTGTGTGTGTGTGTGTATATGTGTGTGTGTGTGTGTGTGTGTGTGTCTGTGTGTGTGTGTGTGTGTGTGTGTGTGTGTGTGTGTGGTTGTGGTTGTGGTTGTGTGTGTGTGTGTGTGTGTGTGTGTGTGTGTGTGTGTGTGTGTGTGTGTGTGTGTGTGTGTGTGTGTGTGTTTCTGCATAAGCAAGGCAACTTGGCGGGGAGGGGTGAATTAGCACTTCAAATGATAAAAGGATTGTAGGACCATGGAGATCGAAGGAACGAGGACAGGAAGAGAGGAGTCTTCGTGTCATTGGACTCAGTCTATAGAATGTTCTGGACTTCAGCTATAGTTCAATAAAAATATCAACTTTGGAGAGGACGTCAGCAGAACAGCCTGTCTTGTGTTTGTCCATTAAAATTAGCATAGCGAGTACATTTTCTCAATTTAACATTTGAGGTTTAACATTTTAGGTCATGCCAGTCTGTCACATTGAGTTAGCCTGTAAACGGAAGAGTCGACAGACTGGAAGAAAATGAAGGGTGGGTTCTCTCTCTCTCTCTCTCTCTCCTTCTCTAAAATCAACCATGACTTCATCAGATGGCAAGATATGAACTGTGTAACGTTAATTTTAAGATGTTTGGTGAGAAAACAGCTCTCCTAAAGTTCACGTGACCAAGAAAATCTACCACCACCAGGATTTCACTGTTACTGTGACATTTTCACACGGTCTGTGGGAAAGGGGACATTGGCAACAAGTCATAAAGCTCGGGCCAGCGATGATGTTAGCTTTTCCCATTCGCCTCGGTCATTCGCTTGTGACCCCCTTGTGCCAGGGACAGATCAGGCACAGCTGTGGACGGCTGTCGCAGGGGTTCTCAGGGGTCCTTACCTTCGTACAGCTGGGCGTACTGTGGGAAACCGGCAGCCCGGAGCCAGGTGCACGCCTCTTTGGCCTCCATCTCTGCAAGGGAGGGAACAGAAAGACGACCTTTGAGATATAAAATCCCCTTTATTGGGTCAAAATCACTTACTACAGAAACACACTCAAAACCATCACTTCAGTCCTATAAATCAAATCAAATCATAGAGATCAAATCAAAGTTTATTGGTTGCGTACACAGTTTAGCAGATGTTGCCGCGGGTGCAGAGAGATGATTGTGTTACTAGCTCCTAACAGCGGCTCAAAATGTATCTGCTGATATATAACACCACCTGGAGTAGACGCATGATTGGCTGTAAGTGGTCAAAATGTATCCGCTGATATATAACACCACCTGGAGTAGACGCATGATTGGCTGTAAGTGTATTTTCAGTGGTCAAAATGGGACCTGAAGTCTATCCACACAGTTCAGTCTGACACAGACCTCTTGTCCCTCTTAGTCCCGGTCACTACCCTCTCACATGCTCCCCAAGACCCCAAAGCCACAGTTGACACCAACCGTGTCAGCCGCTGACGCGCAGTGTGTGTGTGTGTGTGTGTGTGTACGTGTTACCACTGCGTCACAAGCCCCCAGTAAGTGTCGCGCTGAAACGTTTCTTCCGCGTCACTTTAGCGTAGTCGCAGCGTTTCCTTGAGAAGACCTGTCTTGTAACCCTTCAGTGTTTTTGGAGTTGTGATGTTACATTTCCTAGGGAGCCGCTAAGTGACGTCGATGGATGTCGGGGTGGGAGACATAGTGTGTCTGGAGGAGGCAGACTCCCCCATTAGCAGTAATAAGCCCCTTTAGATTCCACGTGCCAAATGGTCACCGTGCCCCACCCTCCACCATGTTGTCTCCAGCAGCCACACCCCTCAGTGTTCCTCACACACGAAACAGAATCAGTGGCCCCCGGCCCTTTAAAAAAACACCTTCAGTAAAATGCCCGCGACCGCAACCCCCCCCCCCCCCCCCCCAAAACATCTGCTGCTGTCGTATCGGCGATCTATGCAATCAGTCATCACAATTGTAGAATAATGTTCCTTTCTTTCTTTCTTTTCTTACAGGTTAATGGATGTGTTTTGTGTCTCGGAGCAGGATTGGAGTAGTAATTACAACCGTTGGAGAAAAGCGGATGGTTTCATCTTTAGAATGCGAGTCGTAGTAGTGCTGGTGGTTCCACCTCATTTACAACCAGGATCAAGTGTTCTAACTTTGGAACGGAACAGGCCATTTTCTTCCAAAGGGGGGAGAGTTAGTCTGGAGGGAGAAACCAACAGAAAGATAGGAAGAGATACAGTAGAAAGAAACAACTTATACAGCAGAAAGGGCCGCTGTGGTAGGAGAGTTATGGGGGATCCTCACATGAAACAAAGAGAGAGAGAAACAGAGAAACAGAGAGAGAGAGAGATAAACAAAAAGAGAGAGAGAGAAGGAGAGATATAGAGAGACACAGAGAGAGAGAGAGAGAGAGAGAGAGGGAGAGATATAGAGAGACACAGAGAGAGAGAGAGAGAGAGAGAGAGAGGGAGAGAGAAACAAAAAGAGAGAGAAAAAGAGAGTGGGTCAGACAGAGAGAGAGGGAGAGAGGCCCTCGCAGCTGACTAAGACCAGGCTGAGACACTATAGCCCCTCCGTCTTACGAGGCATTTACATACCAACAAGAAGCCTAGACGGCAGACACTAGATAACTAGACAGGCTGCCGGTAAAAAGGTGTGACACGACCAACAACCCCCCCCCCCCA